>NC_063198.1:31907396-32042396 GCF_017589495.1 Alosa alosa
CGTTGTTAGGCACAACGCACTAGCGGAGTGCCTAAAATCCCCCTTAGCTGTTGTAGAATCAGCGTAACCTACCGACCCGAGTGGCTTATTGCTTTTCTAAAACTGTTGCTATAAATACCTGGCAAAGTTTCACAAAGTAAAGGCAAAGCAACGAGAAATGTAACGATTTATTCATTGATAATCATTCCACCAAGAAATATATTTCCTCTGTCTGAATGGTTGCCAAGCAACGTCGAGACGCAGCTACTTTAACTTTTGTATCAAGTTATGGTAGCGCAGTAATATAGAACGGAATGCGGCCAAGGTGTATGTTTGTGCTGGATTTTACAACGGCATCAAACACGATTCAGTCAACCATAATCAAGGACCGGAACTATCAGTTTTAGAATATTCTTTTGCTTATTGGCTACCACTCCTATTCTGTCGCTCCTTTGTTCTGTTTTGAATAAATGTTTTTTTTTTCCTTTTTGCCTTTCATCTCTTTCAGCAGTGACATTAACTTCTTTGACTACAACACCATGACTACTCTCCGCTTTGGACAGCACGTCATCAAGGCCTCGGCTGTCTTCCTTCAGACAGAGCTGTCGTTCGCCTTGGTCAACCGCAAACCAGTGGTGCCTGGACGTATCCTTCCGTGTCAGCTGTAGCGTGAACAAAAAGTGTCGACTGAATGTTCCAATTCAGCACCAAGTAAGAAAGACTCACTCTCACTTCTTGCCTATTTCTGTCTCTTTTTCCTTCTTATGCTCTCTCTCTCTCTCTCTCTCTCTCTCTCTCTCTCTTTTCAATCTGCCTGTCTTTCTCTCCCTCCCTGGCTCTCTCTCCCTCTCCCTCTCCCTCTCCCTCTCCCTGTCTGTCTCTCCCTCTCCCTCTCCCTGGCTCTCTCTCTTCTGTTTCTCTTAGCTCTCAGTGGAACATTGTGTGCGTAATGGGTTGTGGTTGCTCAGCAACAGTTTGTTCTTAGTTAAGTTCATTTTGACCCTAATGGAGGTCACACAAACAGATGTTAACAGCAGAACAAGAGGAGGAAGTTTTCAGGTAAAGTTTTGCCCAAGAAAAGGTTGCATAAGTGCTTATAAAGTTTGGTGTTGTGTGTAAAGACAGTCACTTTCTTTGTTATGGATAGAGGCACAACTGAGAGCCCAATCACTGTCAATTGTTCTTTAATGTCTCTCTTCCTGTGTGAAAAACTCAATGCTTTTGTCTATTAATCTTACTTCTCAACGTCCAAATGCAAACCTTGCATACATTTGCATGATTTTCATTGCTGATTTGTTTGAAAAATGTGCTTATTCTCTTTTTGGAATAATAATAAGTCTTCGACCCTGTGCTTGTGTTCCTCAAGTGCTACTCTACCTTATGCAACCTCTATGTTTAGATTAACTTCAGACGGGGGGGATTATTCAGTGTTAATGCCTCAGTCTAAAGAGAGGCAACTGCCTTCTCAGGCCACAAGGAATATATTATCATGATTTAATCATAGCACTCTACATGAAATGATATAATGCTGCCTAGGAGGAGAAAGAGAAAACTTTCAAATGATAGCAGGCAAACTTTGAGCCTTGTGTCTCTTTGTATCACCACATTTCAACATATTTGTGTGTGCGTGTGTGTGCGCGTGTGTGCGCATGTGTGTAAAATGTGAACAAGTAATGGCAAAGACAGTCATAGTAGACATTACAGAAAGGTTACACCAATAATTGCTCTGTCCAGAGAGGCCTGGCTACTGAAATTTGATTTGATTGCAAAGCACAAACTCCCTGCATCAATAAAAGTGATTTTCTTTACTTTTACACTGCAAATGAGGGCTTTTTAACAAATGACTGCAAATCATCAGCTTCTAATATAATGTGATGTTATGTATTTTGAAGCCAAGGATACAGCATCATCCACCATAATTTGCCAATGAAAAAGCAAACACATTATTAATGCTTAAACTCTGGCAATTGGACATTCTAATGTATGTAAACATTATGATCAAAACATTATTCTGTGGATAAAATTCAAATATAGTTATAATGAGTCATGTTTCTTTCTATCTGCATAATCAGGTACCAAGAGAAGGCAGGCCACATTACCATAAAACAAATTAACAAACTCACAGTGGATTCTCTCAGTTTCCAGGTATTAAAAATCTAGGTCTTTAAATGCTTCCGAAAACAGCCACTCTTAGTACATTATTAAAAAAACATTTATGAATTATATCATGAATAAAAATGCATGCCACAATTATCTGAAAATAGCCTCTATATAGCTATCCGCTACACAAAAATTAAAGTCTTTGACCCTGAAAACAGGCACAACATAAACAGCACTCAGCCCTAGTCTACTGGAATCCAAAATACTAAACATAATCTATGTTGCAGTTATGCTTTCATTTCAGAGAAACAGAACTCTACCTTATATAAAACACATAATGCAAGGTACCCTGTATTGGACTATGGTTTCAGAACTGTGGCTGTAATAGGCTTTTACTGCTTCAGCGCAGCAGCATCATTTCACTTCTCTTGACATGTCCCCTCACTAGTTGTCACATAAAGTATGTGAGATATGAAAGAGCATGCACACATACACACACACACAGTCCAAAACATTCCTTTACAACATGGAAGGAGTTGTGGAACAAGATGAGACCACCATATGCACCACCATAGTGATCTTTTATGTGGTCAGAAACTGAAAGGTCCGTTTTGAGGTCAAAGGTCAGGGACAAACTGGTTTTATATCTTTGATTTTATATATTTGGTTTTATATCTTTGGTTTTGTATCTTTGGTTTTATATGTGAGGTTAATGGGAGATTTTATGTAGATTAGCGTAGGGATTAGCAATTAGTCAATTAGCACTTCAGGTAGATGTACTGTATAACACCTCACTGGCCTTTGTTAAATAGACTTTGGGCCTGTCCACACGGAGACGCTTTTTAGGTTAAACGCAGAGGTTTTGCTTCGTCTTGGCCGGGCGTCCAAACGAATCCTGTAAACGCACTGCCCGAAACCGCACTTTTCTGAAACCTGGTCCCAGAGTGGAAAAATCTGTAACCGTAAATATCACAACTGGTGCTGCGCAGCGCCGATAGCTTATGACTTGGTGGACTGAACACTGTTTTTCCTGGTGTTTTTTTATGCATTCTAGCTACTGTCAGTGACGTGAGAGAACTTAAGTTATTAGGAAAGTGCGGTGTAAGTTTAGGCTACATTAATTTGTGCATAGTGCCAGTGTCATTCATTTATTTTACATGTCTTACAACATATATACATGCATTCACAGTCGAGTGAAATCAGATATAAGCATACAAAGACGCTTAGAACTCACGTTAAGCCGATGGTAGCACACTGAATGCAAATGCGCGATTTGATGCAGGCAAACTTATTGACTGTTACTAACGAAGGTTTTATAGCAATATTATAAATGTGGCGACAGAATAGCCTAGAACTTAGGTAAGCCTTGCGTTTAGTAGCCTAATTGCGGTGATAGCCAAAACTAATGTGAATCAAGGACTATCCTACAACCAAAGAAAGTAAAGGTGATTAGTAGGCCTACCTGCTTTAGCCAAATAAAGGACGGGACTGCACCCTTCACAAACTGTAAAATAAAGTTTATTAGTTTTACAGTTGACAGTTCACCATCAGTCCACACAAACAATTCTGGTTTCCTTGCTCTAGCCATTTTCGTAAGTAGCCTATTCTGTCTGTTTGTAAAGCGCATAAGTTTTGGTCAATTTATGTAAAGAAACAGTGCCACCTATAGGCCTGGGGTATGAAGAAGCGATGTTGAGTCGTGTTGAGATGGATCCGTTTGGACGCAAATATTCTTGATACGGTTCCAGGGAAGACGGAGGAAAAAAAGATCGGTTTGGTACGTGTGGACTAGGCCTTTGTTTTGAAAGAACTGTAGCTGTAATGACAACAACCATTCATATAAAACAAGACCCCCAAATGGAATTACCATATTTTTGTAATCCTATTAAAATTCATAATTAGTTGAATTGTCTGCCGTCGTCCCAAGGATGTATACATTTTCTGGGCAGTGGAGGAAGGGAGTTTCACATTTCATTCTGAAAGCATTACTCTTGTTAAAGCACGTTAGTAGACACACCCAAGGAGCAGTATTACAATATTATGTGGCTCTTTTGTGTTTTGAAATATAGCCTGCAGGTGGACGCTGAACGCTACGCGCCTCCTTTCTCTGATAAATGTCAACTAGAGTCAGATATGTCTCCCAGTCAATGCGTTCTGAAGTAGATCAAACAGAAGCAATGTGCACTGTAGCATTCAGAAGGGGTCAAGCGAACTGTAGGCCAGCTTTAATTAAATCTGAAAGCCGTCTGTAGCTTTTAAACTGGCAGCCCTCTCAGCAAACAGCTATCTGAAATAAAGACAAAAAGACAAAAGTTAATTAAATACAACATGAAACTTTCATTGACAAGCTGTTTTCCACCTACAAGGTTTAAGCTTTGGTCAGCACATGATGGCTGAAGCCGGACCGATGCATTTCCATTTCCTGTAGTCAGACGGAGAGCTCGTTTACAGATACTGTGTGATCTCTCCTCCTAGTTATCTTCTTTAAAACTTTGTTTGTGGAGGTGGTTTGCTGTAGGGTAGCTTTGTTGTAGATGTTTTTTAGCCTTATTCCTCTCTCAGATATAGTTCTTTCATCATTTGTCGTAAACATGCGGAAAAATACCTGACCTGTGGGCAATGGAGGCTTGGCTTTTACACTTTTTTTTCCCTCCTGTTAAAGCGAAATTGCCCATAGCATTTCAGGAGCTTGTTTGTAAACCTTCCGAAGTCGCCATGTCCATGTACACGGGATAAATAAATAGCTAATTCTGTTAGGTAAGCAAGTAGGAAATCTCTGCATTGTGAATACGCTCTAACACTGCTGTTAGGTAAGCAAGTAGGAACTCTCTGCATTGTGAATACGCTCTAACACTGCTGTTAGGTAAGCAAGTAGGAACTCTCTGCATTGTGAATACGCTCTAACACTGCTGTTAGGTAAGCAAGTAGGAACTCTCTGCATTGTGAATACGCTCTAACACTGCTGTTAGGTAAGCAAGTAGGAACTCTCTGCATTGTGAATACGCTCTAACACTGCTGTTAGGTAAGCAAGTAGGAACTCTCTGCATTGTGAATACGGCTCTAACACTGCTGTTAGGTAAGCAAGTGGAACTCTGCATTATTGAATGCGGCTCTAACACTGCTGTTAGGTAAGCAAGGTGGGAACTCTGCATTGTGAATGCGGCTCTAACACTGCTGTTAGGTAAAGCAAGTAGGAACTCTCTGCATTGTGAATGCGGCTCTAACACTGCTGTTAGGTAAGCAAGTAGGAACTCTCTGCATTGTGAATACGCTCTAACACTGCTGTTAGGTAAGCAAGTAGGAACTCTCTGCATTGTGAATACGCTCTAACACTGCTGGTGGAGCATGAAGATTTGTTTAGGAGTTTGTTGTTATTGTTGTTGTTGTTGAGCCTGTCTCCCTCTTTCTCTCTCTCTCTCTCTCTCTCTCTCTCTCTCTCTTTGTCTGTGTGTGTGAGTGTGTGAATGTTGTGACCATGTGATGAAGAGCTGTTTTGCACTCTCCGTCTGATGGCCTCCGACAACTCTCTAGTTACATGACAGATTGTCAACTTCTCAGCTTCTCCCGTTAAACATTGTCATGTGTCTTAACTCTTCTGTGATTGGTGCCCTGTGATCTCTGCCCCCCCTCCCCTTCTCCCTCACTTCTCGTCTTCAGACAACCCAGGCCAGAGCAAAGCGGAGCCCCTGGCGTGCTTATCCCTGCTTGTCCAGTCGGCTGCGTGGATCACTGTGCCTCTGTGCCGCCAACCATATGAGAGAGAGAGAGAGAGAGATAAAGAGAGAGATACAGAGAGAGAAAGAGAGAGAAAGAGAGATGGACACAGAGAGGGCAAGACGGAGATGAAAAAAGGGAGGAGGAGGAGGGGATAATCAGGTCATTGGATATTCTGAGCTGGAGGAAGAGCAGAGCATCGACCTTTTCATCTTCAGCGTGTGTGTGTCCATGGGAGGCTGTGTGGGAGATGAGCGCCACCAGCGTCTCGCATGTCTCCGCCAAAGCCCACTCATATCACCGCCATGACAGGCCGCAGCTAGCTAGGCAATCCTGGGGTGCTTGGTGTGTGTCTGTGGAGTGTGGAGGCTGGGGAGTGTGTGTGTGTGTGTGTGTGTGTGTGTGGAGGCTGGGTAGTGTGGAGGCTGGGTAGTGTGTGTTTGTGTGTCTGTGTAAGGGTGGTGGTGGTGTTGGACTAGTGGCGAGGGTGACTTTCGAGAGAGTTTTCTGAATTTTTGTCCAGGAGTAATACAGAGTGTCCTCATGTTCCCCTGGATGTCTTCCCAGCCCCCACCCCCCCACACACACACCACCCCACCCCTACTCACACCACCATTCCACCCTCACATATTCTGACCATGAAACATTTATTCTGTCATGCATGCTTTTTCATTTAAAGGCAATTAATTTTTCACAGGCAGTTTCAAAAAGGCCTCACAGCACAATTAGTGGGGGGAGGAAGGACTTCATCTTAGGTGTTTGTTTAGATGATTCTACCTCCCCCGTCTCATGTTTGAAAGAACAAAAAAAGATCTTCCATTTGCATTTTTCATGAAGGCTAAATATTTTAAGACATTACATTAGGTATCTAATTAAAGGTTTATATGCATAGTTCTCTTTACTCCTTTGGAGTGCAAATGCCTTTTGAAAACATATGGGCACATATATATCCTCTCTCTCACTAAATAATTATTTTTCTCTTCATGCTTGCTTCTTTCATCTCTTTTATTTCTGTTAAATTAATAGATTTGTATAAACTAGTTGATGGAGGAAGCCCGCACAGTTATTCTGTAAACTCAAACTCAAAATCAAACTAGACCTCTGTCTGTGTAGCTTTACTTCAGAGTGTGGCCTTGTTAGATGAAATGAGGAGGTGTGTGGAATCTCACTGGAACTGAATCAACCATGATGACAATGTGGCAGAGGTCACTAACGTAGCTTTTCTCCATTATGGCAAAAATGTTGGTCAATATTGAGATCAGGATTTATAACTCAAAATAAAATGAGAGCATGTTTCAAAACATTTTTCATAATCGTCGGAAGTCACCATTTTTGCTAAATTAATAAATGTAGATGTACCGGTAATAATTTCTGATTAATCAGCTAATTTGATTTAATTGCACAGCCCAACTAGCAGATTTTGTGAGTTTAATCAGAGGTGGCTGTGATCTATTCTCGAGCACACTGAGGTGTGCATGGCTGTTTGCACACTGAGGTGCGCATGGCTGTTTGAGGAGTGCATGGCTGTTTGCACACTGAGCTGCGCATGGCTGTTTGAGGTGTGCATGGCTGTTTGAGGTGCGCATGGCTGTTTGAGGTGTGCATGGCTGGTTAAGGTGCGCATGGCTGTTTGAGGTGCGCATGGCTGGTTAAGGTGCGCATGGCTGTTTGAGGTGTGCATGGCTGTTTGAGGTGCGCATGGCTATTTGAGGTGCGCATGGCTGTTTGCACACTGAGGTGCGCATGGCTGTTTGAGGTGCGCATGGCTGTTTGAGGTGCGCATGGCTGTTTGAGGTGCGCATGGCTGTTTGAGGTGTGTATGGCTGTTTGCACACTGAGGTGTGCATGGCTGTTTGAGGTGCGCATGGCTGTTTGAGGTGCGCATGGCTGGTTAAGGTGCACATGGCTGTTTGAGCTGCGCATGGCTGTTTGAGGTGCGCATGGCTGTTTGCACACTGGGGTGCGCATGGCTGGTTAAGGTGTGCATGGCTGGTTAAGGTGCGCATGGCTGTTTGAGGTGCACATGGCTGTTTGAGGTGCGCATGCCTGTTTGCACTCAGTTCAGTCCAGCATTATTGAGCAGGACTGTTCTAAATGGACCCCGAGTCCCTCTTAGGAGACCGAATAGATCAAAACTATACATGTGCAGCATGGGAAACTGACACAGTCAAAGTATGAATGATTTAAACCTCTCCCATTCCTCCACACAGTGTCAAGTCTACTATTTCATAAGTGCATTTCAAGAGGCAATGGTATAAAACCCTTGCAGACGTGTCTAATTAGTCTATAATTAAATGAAAACCCAGACAGAGGACAAGCTTATACTCCGGAGGAAGCAACTACTGTCCCAAACACCACTTCAAAACAACTCGTAATAAATATCATAGCCTAAACAGCTTTATGTAACAAGACCCAAATAGCAGTCGTGAGTAAATGAGCCAGATCACCAGCCAGACCATCAGCCTGAGGCAGGTGGACACAGACCGACCCACTCCTAACTCCCCTCTCATGTCACTAAATGGCTCTCAGTATAGCAATAACATAATGCTGTACTGTGCAATCTGTTTCACAATTCCTGGAGAATTGCCTTTACATTTAGAGGTGTTTGCATATATGTAACATGCTTGTTGAGTCATATTCATCTCTATGGTCGTCTGGCCCTGGGCCAGGAGTGAACAGTTGATGAGATTGGAATATGTGAGATGTCTGAATGTGGATATTGTGCCTCCTGCACAGATATCCAACTTGTTCACATTCATTAAAACATCTGCCATGTTACAAATGTGCACAGGTTAGAATATTTGTATTCATCCAGAAATGTAGGCAGGTCCTTTAATAGCGGGTAAAGACTGCAGCGATATTTCATAATTAGAATGATGTCCACTGAATTACATGTCAAAAGGCCTCTGCAGACACAGTGATATTAGGGAAATGCCAGGAATTCCATACTTTGTCCTGTTCCTTGGCTGATCTGATCCCCTGTACAAATGCCTTCTTGAAGGTTGAACATTTCAGTGCAGCATGAACTGTTAAACAAGGTTCCCTGCTGAAGATGCTTACTACGGCTCTATAATAAAGAAGACTTTTATTATAGATCACTGGTGCTTGCATGCAAATATTTGACCCCTTTGACAGTGACTGATTGCTAATGGTAGTGGTGGGGGAGTCCCAACCAAGCATTAACATGTCATTATTCATCATTTAATATCAAGAGACTGGACTGGCTCTGTCCTCCTACAGTGGTGAATTAAATTAGCACAAATAGGAACTGAATGCTGAGGTATGACATTGCAGAGTGTATATATCTACTTTGGGTCTCTTTTCCTGTCTTCATTTTTGGCCATAAAAAACATAGAGGTTTGAAAAAAGTTAACTTTTAGTTGTTTATATTCACTGTTGTTTAAAGCAATTAAATGTATTCAGTTTTAGCATTAATATGCATAATGTATCTTTCAATTTTCAAGTAGTCTCCAACCATCTCTAACCAAATACAGGTGGGTCTCAAAGGTGAAAAACTTAATCCCCCCTAATTTAAATAAAAAGTGAATCTTTCATATATTCTAGATTCATTACATATAGAGTGAAATATTTCAACCCATTTTCTGTTTTTGTGTCAATGAGTATGGCTTTCAGCTCATGAAAATCAAAAATTAGTTTTTCAAAATATTAGAATAAAAATCAGGGTTCCCACGGGTCATGGAATTTCTGGAATATCATGGAAATTTGATAAAGTCTGGGAATTGTGTAATGTACTTGCCAAAATATATTTCCAGGCAGAATTGGTGTATACCTGGTAATTAGCTTTACTGCTGCTTAAGTGATGGTGGTTAGCCCAACTTTGTTTATTCAAAGTGAATTTATTCATCTCTCATTCTAAAAAAAAGTCAAAGATTATTCAGCTACTCTGAAATCTTTGGTCGGTATATTGTACGATTCATTCTATAGTAGGTAATGGAAATTCAATTTTTTTGTCAGGGAAAAGTCATGAAATTTTACACATTCTGTTAAGTGTCATTCGGTTTTTGTCATAACAAGTTAGGTTTAGGGTTAGGGTTCATGTATCATGACAGTGTCATCGGTAAAGTGTTACTGATTCACTTTTTGAAATAAATTAGGGAGAAAAAAAATGAAATTTTTCAGGATATTCAATTTTTTTGAAACCCACCTGTATATCACCATGAAAAGTTGCAAAAACTTGCTTTGTGGTTTGTTGAAGGGAAAGAAACTTTTTTTTATAGCATGACTTCAAAATAGTTATGGAAAAGTCTTCCATCTGATTGCATCAGTTTTGCTAGCCATCTGCTAGCCTGCTAGCCATCTGTCCATCCATCCATTGTTCTCTCTGACCAGTCTGTGTTAATACTGGCAGCACCATGGACATCCCTGACATTCATCTCCCCAGCTTCTTCTTCCAGCCTTCCCTCAGATGTGTCCATCACTTCTCTGTGAGGCAGGACACTAAGGGCCCATCTCAATTCTCTGTTTTACCCCTTCCCATTCCCCTATCCCTTCATCTTACCCCTAGCCCTTGTCCCTCGAAATGGAGTGGCAAGACATCGGGGTGAAGAATATTCCCCTTGGAAATGAGATACCACTAGCCAACCATAAGGGAGAGCTGGATGATTGAAACACTTGAATTAACATAATTTACTGAGATCGTACCACACTGAAAGCTAATATTTTGTCACTAGCAACCTGTCTTCTGTCAAATAGGCTATAATTGCAATTCAGCTCGGAATAAAACCGTTCAGGAATTATTTCAACAACAGTTGAACGTGCCTATGTTCGTTCGCAGCCTACCTTGGTCCGGGTGAATGAAACAGGGATGGGGGACAAAATAAACATGCAGTTTGCTATGTAAACATCCCACAACTCCTTTGATATTTTACAATAATATCCAAATGGTCGTTACTTGACATCAGAAGCAATCGCCTATGCGAGGAGTCGGCAGCAGTAGGCCTATGCAGCATTCATATCAGACGAGCGGTAAAAAAGTTCAGCGAATTTAGCTGCTGTTGGACTTTACATTTCTGACATGGTATGCTGCCAATTCGCGGGGTAGACATGGAAATATGAGAATTGAGATAGCCCTTCGTCTCACGTGCACGCGCAAAACTAAGGGGAAGGGGAAGGGGTAAAATAGAGAATTGAGATTGGCCCTTAATCCCCCTCAGATGTGTCCATCACTTCTCTGTGAGGCAGGACACTTATTCCCCCTCAGATGTGTCCATCACTTCTCTGTGAGGCAGGACACTTATTCCCCCTCAGATGTGTCCATCACTTCTCTGTGAGGCAGGACACTTATTCCCCCTCAGATGTGTCCATCACTTCTCTGTGAGGCAGGACATTTAATCCCCCTCAGATGTGTCCATCACTTCTCTGTGAGGCAGGACACTTATTCCCCCTCAGATGTGTCCATCACTTCTCTGTGAGGCAGGACACTTATTCCCCCTTCGCTGCATTGCTGCTCTGCCCTTGAGCTGTTTCCTCCATTGGCCATGCCTGAGTCACTTCCCTGGGGAGGTACCCATACCAGATGCGCCCACCAATCACACGGCTTCTCTCCCCACGAGGAAATCGCAGCCAGCCTTATTTCTCACCTTGTCACTAGGTGAGGTCCGAGGTGCCCACAGACTTGCCCTCTCGCTCTTGTACCCATAGCTGAAAGTTGGTACATAGAATAAACAAACTGGAAAACCTTGAGCTTCACCCAACGTGAGGTTTAGCTCCTACAGACAAACTCTGCTGCTGCCTCCCCTGTGGACCTGCTTTTCCCCTTTCCATGTGTGCATGGCCCAGGGGCACTCAATCTCTTCACCCTCTAGTGTCCACAATGTCCCCTCCGCCATCATCTTCTAGTTTGAGCAGCCCACCTTTTCCAGCCGGGAGTCATGACCTCTGACCTGGAAATGCAAAAACAGCAGTTCCCTCACTGAGGGAGCTGCCCATGAGCCATTCTCTGAGGTAAATGCATTTGTGGATTGTACATGTAGGATTGATTTTCTTGGTTATGGCTCTTTTTTATAATTTTCTAATGTGAATTGCAGTGCTTTTCTCTCAACAATGTGTTTTGTTCGTTGTGGGTCATCTTGTTGTCATTTTGCAGTTTGTGTATAAAAACAACAACAAAAAAAAAACATATAGACAGCATATCTTCATCACCCACTGAAGGGAAACCATCTTGCCTATAGGACACAAAAGTAATAAGGTACCTGTTGAGCGCAGTGCTTTGATGAAGTCAGACTGTAGAATATGTAGCAGTGCGGTATGACATTTTCAGAAGAGATCGGAGACATATGATGTGTTATTATGATGTGTACAGCATACCCCGGAGCTGTGTGATCAGATTTGTTTGGAAATGAAAAGGTGATTTGAAGAAAGGGTGGTGAAAAGACAAGGGGCGAAAAACAAAAGCAGGTGCAAGTCAACACCTTAATAGTCTTTTTATGTGGGGTCTAATGAACCACAACTCTCAGTAATGGACTCCTAAAGGGGAAAGCGAACTATACATTATTATAGGAAAATGACACCCAAGACCTCATGTAGAGATGTGTGACCCTTGTTTTTCTGATATAGAATCAGGTTTGATTATTGCAAAAACTGAATGGCAATGCAAGGTATGTCACATAGATATGTAGATATGTATGGCCAGGCATGCAACACCCAAGAGCATCATAATGTGAACATTATAGAATGAATGGATGTTGGGGTTCACTAATACATAAAGTCCTAACTGAAAAATCTCCCCTTTGACCATCTACAGTATGTGTTTGGTCTATGATGCCCTCCGGTATTATAGCAGTTCTCTTATGAAGTTTGGAAATGGATACGTGAGCGCCATGGATTTCAATATATCGCATATCTCAATCTGAAGACTGAATGGTTGTAGAAATTAATTAAATTGACAATTGTCAAGATGAAATGAAAAGAAATATATGCATTCAAGAGTTTTATTATACAAATATTATTTATCTAATGCCTTAAATGAACATATTATTTTCAAATTATTCTCACTTCACTACTGCCAAAGATAATGGATTTCCAAATAATTTTTTAAAGATTCTTGTAACTCAAATGAAACTCAAATTCACTGACTGGCTACGTATTCAGCTTTACCTCACTGAATGCAGTCTTGAAATGCAATACTGTTCATAATTAAGAGTTTTAATCAGCAAAGTTCAGAAGCCAGTTCAGAAACATCAATCATCATTAACTATCAAATAGCTTGGGCTTTATAAGGCTTTTGAAAGCCATTTGTGCTAAAAAAGAGAAGAATGGCCCAAATCTGAAGGCCTTTAATAGAAAATAGACTGAAAGAACAAGTGTTGAATGCTGTGGAGGCCTGGCTGTTTAGGCTCTATGACTTGATTTACTTTCCATTGTCATTGTCGTTAAATCCTAAATGCATTTTGGCACAATTTTATATCTAATTAGTCCATTCAGATGCACACACACACACACATAATTGAAAAATCCATCTGTGCAATCCGTGGTCTGTCTCAAATGATGGCCTCACTGTGTGTAAAATACACCAGTAATGCATTGTCCTTTATGTAATGCAGGAAGTAGCATCAAGGTACTTTGCACAACGGCGTAATTGTTGCGAAACTCTATACAAGGATGTTCTTCCATCCTGAAAGTTAGTTTGCTCCTAATTTGACAGCCTAAAATTAGAATGCCTCAGAATCAGCACTGCTCACAACAGATGAGCGCCAGGATGAGAAATCCTTACTTCGTTTTTGTTTACTCACACTCACACAACGGCACACAAAATGAGGATTTGGTGGCTTGCATTTACACAATGAGCCAAGAGCTTTCTATAGCATGACTTTGGTAGTTTTTTTTTTTCTTTTTTGTCTCAGTAGAAGGTTTTTTTTTATTAATCAAGGACATTGCCAGAGAAGCAGTCTACTAAAGGCGTCTTTACGGCGCATCCAGGTACAGGCAGTAGGACGCCATGTGTACTTTCAAAAGTGTGAAGGTGAATGTTTCCCATTTGGAGAAAAAACCAAAGCGTAATATGGCGCTTTTATTCAGTAACAGTGATCTCCGAGAATCAAATCTCCACAGTGTTGGAAGCTCCATGTTCTGTATCGTTTGCTCTTGACCCTCAGCAGATAGAGGTTTGCATGGTTAACGATATGTGCTTTTACTGTCCAGTGGACTTACATTTTATGTGATTCATTTCTGTGTGTTCCTATTACTTTCCACTAACAGCAACAGTGAGCTGTCTATGCCAAATTGGTTATTTTATTAATGCTTCATTGTCATGGTAATGGTTGAGCATTTTTTGGTGGCAGCTTAATTGTGTATTGATCCCAATGATGGATGAACGGTTAATATGAAATCAAATTCTGTGTCGCTATTTTGCAAATTATTGGTTCCTGATAGTGTGAAAATGGTAATGAAAGCTTGTAAAAGCCCATAAATATTTGGGGAGTCAGGAGAGAAGAGTGATACACGGTATTATAGTAATTACATACCCCCGCCCTCGCGGAGGCAATGACGCCATGCTATTGGTTATTGCACCCGGTTAATCAGACGTTTCTGGTGTCTGGTCTAATGCCTCCCCCACTGAGAGGACAGCCTGTAGGGGGGTATACGGGGGGGGGTGGGATGCTCTCTCTGATTGCTTCTCTTTCATCAGTCTGTCAGAGCCATGGCGGACCACTAACAGGTCCAGTGACCTCCAATCCTCGAGGTCGTCTCTCCATGGTTCGCCTCATCAGTCACAAGTTTACTTTGCATGGGATGATGGGCCACTTCTTGGTTGTCAATATTTGCCTCGCTCTGACATTTTTGTAGTGGATCATCACATTTTGTTTTGGTGGGTATAAATGGAAAGCCATTAATCTAGTGTTCTCAGCTCCTGCATGTGGCTTCTGTGTATGGGTGTGCACTCTTCCCTGTGGTTCTGCTTAGTGAGGGCTCATTAGTCATTAGAACAGTCCAGAGGTCAGCATTGAAGCCCTCTTTGATTCTCAGGCGTCACCAATCAAACCTAAAAGGACACACTCAAAAATAGTCAAATCTACAGATGGATAAACAAGACAATTGATCTTGATCAACGTTATTGTTTATGAACAATCTGAATCTCTCTCTCTCTCTCTCTCTCTCCTCTCTCTCTCTCCCTCTCTCTCTCTTCCCCGTCTCTCTCTCTCTCCTCTCTCTCTCTCTCTCTTGCTCTCTCTCTCTCTCTCTCCATCTCGCTTCCTCTCAATCTTTACTGTCCTGTCTAAATGAAGGCTAGAACCCCAGAAATATACTTTAAAAAAGAAAATGAGAGAAAGCCAGTTGTAGGGTGAGCCATGTTCAGCTACATGAATATCTGGCAGTGTGTCATGATGGGAGGGGCAGCCTGCCTGCGGGTTGAGGGAGACTTTGTCCAAAACTTTTAATTTGATACAACATCTGACTTGGTCCGATGAGGTATACTTCATCAGTATGTCAAAAGCGTCAAAGATAAAGTTAACCAAGCAAATGATTGCCGTGTTGTCAGGTCCATTGACTCCTTCAAAGCATAACAATGGATGTAAGTGCCTCTTTAAGGAGATTCTCATCTCTGCCCCCAAATCCCCTTCTCGGAACCCCTGAATTGTGCATGTACAGCATTAATTAATATGACCAGGGTACCGTGTAATTGGCTTTTTTTGTGTACACTGTTGTGCCTCATAATTCAAATCACCTTAGGGCAATTTTTTAGCGTTTTTAACAGACTTACCCCCAATATTTAATGATTTCCCCACCTGGAGTCCTAATGGAGGAATCCACCATGTGGAGGTGGGCTGGCCTGCTTACTCACCACAGACATGGACAGTGGACACTTTTGCCGCTCTTGTCGGTCGATCACCCCGGAACGTCCTGCTTAGCAGTAGGATTTGCATTGACACAATCTGATTGGCACCCCACTGGACAGCTTTCATCTTGCGCTCTTGGAGGGCTTGGGCAAAAGCGTGGCAGCGCATGGACACACGTGCCCGGGCAATGCAGGCCTGGCGCAGCCATCTCCACATGCCCGCACTATCCTGAGCCAGAAAAATCAAAGTCAATCTGGTGGAGCTTTTCCCTTTCCAGGTTTGATTTTGCCCCCACTGGGAAATAAAGTATCGGCTTCCATGAGAAATTACATTTTTTTTTGGACATAGTCTCGTTTATTCATTTCACTTCCACGCTCTTTCACTTGTGTAATGGAGGGCAGAAAACTATGATTACATGTGGAACCTCAGCGATGGCATGATTAAATATAGATTATGATATGTGAAAATGCTATGATTACTTTGAGAGATTTCATATAGACATAATGAAGCTATTTTTTTTGTTATTACTTTCTCATGCTTTCCTTTTGGAAATGAGGTGGAGGCACATACAAATGTTTGCAGCAAATATATATATTATTGTAAATATCCAGGTTTTGAATTCCACTTTAAGTAAAATATTTGCTAATTTTCACTTCTTTTTACATTCGCCAGCACCAACTCTTGCCTTTATAATGAGACTTCTTTCCATACAGTACAACAGACTGGCAAGTTTATAACAACGTACTTTATTATGGATTTTTAAATTTTCTTTTCTTGTTGCTTTCTCTCTATCCTTTTAAGTCCTGGAAAAAAAACACTCTTTGATATCCACCCAGAAAAAAAAAAAAAAAAAAACCTGAGCATCTGGGAGATGTGAAGAAAGAAACAGCATTTGAATCACTTGCCTTTGAAACTCCCCCCCCCAAAAGCACACTCTGTGAAAGTCAACAAAGTACGGCGCAAAGTTGACACAAGCTCCGTCTCCAGACTCTGCATTTCAGTGACTCCCAAGTTTCTCCAAAGCCTGAGCGCCGAATGACCGCAGCCACGGGCTGGGAGAAAGGGAACGCGGAGCGGCCAGTGGAGGCCTGTGGGGGATTGGCAGGCGTTGGGAGTGGATTGGGGGCGGGGGAGGGGGTGGCTGCTGCTGGTTCGCTGGCTGGACGGGTTATCAGTCGTTTGGATAACGAACATGCAGAATCCCGCCACCAGTCTGTCACAAGGCGCCAGGGTAGATTGCTTTGGCATGTCGAGGCGTGATGCCTCTGTTGGGCGAAATTAATTCTGTGAATGTTAAGCCGGCACGGCGTGGACCCCTGTGATAAGCTGATCATAAGTGGAGGGATTTATGATACACCATTAAATATCTTTGTTTATTCTTTTGACTATTATTATATTATATATTGACTATTATTATTATTATTATATATATTATTGACTAATATTATATTATATTATATTATTATATTATATTATATTATATTATATTATTATTAATATTATTATATATTGACTATTATTATATTATATTATTATATTATATTCCCCCCTCTGGGAAGAGGTACAGAAGCCCTCCCGGCCCCACCAGACTCACCAACAGCTTCATACACCAACAGCTTCCCCCTGCACCCTCAGGCTAACATAGGATGACCCTGAATGGCTGCCTTGCACCCCACTCCCCCTGCACCCCTCAGCCACTTAACATCCCTGGACTTTGGACCCACAATGGCTGCCTTGCACTCCACCTGCACTACTCCACTTGCACTACTCCACTTGCACTACTCCACTTGCACTACTCCACTTGCACTACTCCACTTGCACTACTCCACCTGCACTACTCCACTTGCACTACTCCACTTGCACTACTCCACTTGTACACTTGCACACTTTGCAACTTGTTGTTGTCCTGTTGTCCTGAAAACACAACACTTCTGCTGCTCTTACATAACTTGCACCACTATGCCACTTGGTTACTAAGGTCAAACAGAACTACCTCAGCCATTTACAAGTACAGCAGCAGGATATGCTAACTTTGAATAATATGGTATGGTGTGTTTGAGGATATGCCTAACATTGAATAATATGGTATAGTGTGTGTTTGAAGCTACAATCGTCATCACTAAGCCATATGAATGGTTCAAGTGAAATAGACATGGGCTGTGGTGTGTCTGGAATGGGCCCATACTGTACAACCCTGACTACAGATGTGATTACAGTAGAAGAGTGTGTGATGTCAGTTACTGTACAGTTTTATCTGGTGACTTATTTTTTACTTCTAGCCATTGTTTTTTTGTGCATATAAAACATTATATCTGTCATTAAATATGTTTTATGAAGAGACAAATAACTTCTCAGTAACCAACAATGGCATTTTAGTCTTTGATTGTTTTTGTCAGATGTATTGTTTAGTTTCATGATCATTTGTGGTCATGTTAAAGTGATAGTGTGAGAGTCCTGTAGTGGTAATGCTACTCTGTTTTGGTCGTCATGGTGACTGAGCGATGCTGATCTGTCTGAGTGATCATACACGGATGTCCATCAGCACACGTTTCATTATCGGCAGAACCCCTTAGAGACACTCACTCAATAGTGTGGACGTTAGGTGACCTTACTCCTGCGTCCCTCGCTGCGGAGAGAGTGTCCTATGGCTCTCCCTCATGGCCACTCAGTGTGTGCTTGACCCCTCGTACATCTCTAAAGGGCCGATTTAACACAACGTCCTCCTGTCATACGTGTCATGACATTCGTTTCCACGGCGTCCGAAGAGAAAACCGATCGCCAGATAATGCCCCTGGTTTAATTACATAGAACTTGTCAATATGACATCGGTCAAGATGGTGTCTGTGGCCAGTCCTGTGCACACGTATTCATATTACAGGGGCATACAACTTAACTCGACTTGATACTAAGGCTATTAATGGGAGCAAAAAAGAGCAAAATCTCACTGAAGAGCACTGAAAAATTCACACCCTGCTAAAATTTCAATGTCGCTCAAGTTAGGCAACTTGTGTGGAGGCACAATGGGTAGTGGCAGACTGGCAGTGTGTGTGTGTGTGTGTGTGGAGGTGTGTGTGTGTGTGTGTGTGTGTGTGTGGATGGGGGCGGGTCCCCCCAGAGGGCCAGGGTTTGGGGAACCTCTGCAGTCATTAGAATGTCGGGCAGCTGGCAAGAGCTTGGCACGCTGGCAGGGGCTGGGCGACCCCACTGACCCCGCTCTCCACCTAATGCATGTAAATGAGCGCCAGCGGAGGGGGCCGCCCGCCGCAGGGTCCTGCAGGAGTGGGCCAGTCATTAGATGGCGAGGTCAGAGCGCCCATAATCACTTACATCTTAAAAAGGCCTGCTGCCTGACAGGCGGCCCGTGCTGACAAGCTCAGCGCTGGTGGCTTATGGGGGCCTGTTTACTGTTACTGGCCACTGCACTTGCGATGCTTGTTATTTCGCCAGGCTGTCTGTGTGTGTGTCTGTGTCTGAGTCTGTCATACCTTTTCTCTCTTTCTCCCTCTGTGTCTTTGTGTCTGTGTCTCCTTCCTCACTCAACTGTCCGTTCTGAGAGTTGATTTGTAGGAAAGGGGACACCTGCAACCAGACAGGTGTCCCACAGTGAGAAGCTCAGTGCGGAGGCTGTGCAGAAGCTCAGTGCGGAGGCTGTGCAGAAGCTCAGTGCGGAGGCTGTGCAGAAGCTCAGTGCGGAGGCTGTGCAGAAGCTCAGTGCGGAGGCTATGCAGAACTTTTTTCTGTTATCACTGCACCTGCATTGTTTGTCATTTCCTTCTCTTTGTCTCTGTCTCTCTGTTTCCCCTCCCTCTCCTCTCTCTCTCTCTCTCCCCCCCTCTCTCTCTCCCTCCCACTCCTGTTACCTTAATGCTTTCTTTTTCACTCTCCTCCTCTCTCTAGTCTTGATTCTTGAAAGAGCTGAACGTTGTTTTAAAGGGAAGTAGCATTTGTATCCTTGTAGAGAGAGCTGTGCCCACTCCATGCTGAGTGCTTGTTGTGTAGGAGAGCATCATGTGGTGATGTGCCATTGCTTCCTATTACTAATGACTCCGTCAACTGCGACAGGTGTGTGTTGATGTACCAAAATGCAGCATATGGAGAACTCAAACACAGACACACACACACGCCACACCACACGTACATGTACACATACATGTAGGAGAGACCTCTTTACCTTTTTGAAAATGTATATTCATACAACGCATAGGGATTTTTCGAGGCAGGTTTAGGGCTAAGAGTGAGTATTGGGAAATGCTGAATTGTACAGTTGGTTTAACACCCTGGAGAATACAAGGTGGACGAGAGTGGGAGGAGGGTCAAAGGATTTGGCCATTTAGCCAGCCTTGTTAGACATATCCTTGGTTCATATTGCTGTGTGTGTGTGTGTGTGTGTGTGTGTGTGTGTGTGTGTGTGTGTGTGTGTGTGTGTGTGTGTGTGCTTTATTAACTTTGTTATTAACTTTGTTAATAAAGTAGTGAAGCTAATTAAGTATTTTATACGTGAGCACATGAAACTAAACTTTAGATTTTTTTTTGCTCATGTCCCCTTAGGGTCTCCATAATGTTAAGCTTGTCATGTTATGTGATCACACTTTCAGTATTTGTGTATAATATACTGTGTCATATTTCAACAAACAATGATTTATCTCCCGTGCCTTTATATATATGTTTACACTAAATATGGCAATATTTTTTTTGATCCATCAGGGGATGGCTTTGGCAAGTAATCTCATACACACTTGCCTCACATCCATATTATTATTTGCAATAAATGAAAACAAACCCCAGGTGTTATGCAGCTTGAATATTGTCGGTGTGTGTGTGAGAGAAAAATAAATATATTGAGAGAGTGTTTACACTGTTTCCACCTTCCACTGTTTTTCCACTGTGTAAAGATGATTAAAGCTCTGAAAACAGACGAATAGAAACACGCCAGAATGAGACAAGTGACCTGTTTCACTGCACACACAGTTGAGGTGGACAAACCTCGCCTGTCATTAGACAAGTGTCCGCTGCCACCAGCTGCCATATTGCCATTAGGACTGTCGTTAGGTTCTTGGCATAGCCTCTTGCCCCTTTGTTGTGTGTATGTGGGCCCCAGGCTCTGTTCAGAGAGCTTTGGCAAGCCAGAGCCGCAGTAATGGTCTGTAAGCTGCATAAACTGTAGCAGATGCAATTTCACACCTGCAGCCGATGGAACCTGTTAAATCAGGACGTCACAGAGAAAGATCTCAGCTCCAGCTAGACTCTTACTTCCAGAACAATATTTCATGTTGATTTCATGCAGAACTCTAAGGTGCAGTCAACTAGTGGCTGTTTTGCTCTATTTTCTCCGGCTATGTTTGCGCTGTGAAAGCCGACTAAATGATAGATGTGTAGTCATGTTGAAAGGGGTTTCTGCTTGATTAGTGTGCTTGGATTCAGAGCAGACACAGTGCAAATTACACCTCTTATTGGCCACCTACAAATCATGGGACCTTCAAGTTATCAGCTCTGGTTTTATGCTCTGTGTGAATGCATTCGTGTGTGTGTGTGTGTGTGTGTGTGTATGCGTGTGTGTGTGTGTGTATGTGCGTGTGTGTGTGTGTGCGTGTGTTTGTGTGTGTGAATACATTTGTGTGCGTGTGTGAATATGTTTGGGTGTGCGTGCGTGTGTGTGTGTGTGTGAATACATTTGTGAATGTGTGTGAATATGTTTGGGTGTGTGTGTGTGTCTACATTGTGCCAGTGCATGATTCACATGGCGTTGTGTGTGCAGTAACACATGGGGTGGTGTGGCCTGTCATTTGCAGGAAGTCTTCTGTCTTGTACCAGGGCTCTTTTGCAGCCTTTGCGTCATGAGGTGTGCCTTGGGATTAAAGGAAAAAATGCCTTTGAAGCGTGCGAGGCCCTGCTATCGAGGGTGTCCTGTTTATTAATTATGACCTCCTCACATTTGGAGAATCATGCTTGATGGCGTATGTCATGCATTACGGAGGACGAGACCTTCTTTTCTTCACCCCGACCCCCCCCCCCCGCTTCGAACGCAGGCCCCCTGAACTGTGGGAGAGTGGCGTGGCTGACGGACGGTAACCTAGCGACCTAGCGACGAAGCGCTGTTTCACTCAAGCAGGGAGGAGGCGAGACGAGACAGGACGCAGGACACATAACTCCCCGCCTGCCTCACACGCACACTGCTCCACGGCGGCAGGCATCGTTTCAGAAAATTCATCTGGAGATTTCATGGTCGGGCACAACAGTCGCTGCGGCGGCTTTAAGAGCAATCTGCTGTGACATGTCACACCTCAGTGTCACAGGAATTTACAACAGCTCGCTTTGATCAATGCACTTGTTTTATTTTTCTCCCTCTTTTTCTTTCTCATTCTCTCTCTTACCCCCCTCTCCTCTCCTCCTGCATGCACAGACACAACCTTTTAGCGTATAGCTTTCCTGTCCTTATAGCTTGGCTGTCCGTGTAGTCACAGATGACTGCACACACTGTAAGCACAGGTTCTATACATTTATTGTACCTCATGGCATTGAATGGAAACATGAAGTGCTAGACTGTTACTACGCTGTAGACTGACACTGAGGGCAATGGTTAACTGAGTATACAGTAGTTGTTAGCCAGAGATGAATGGTTCAGGGGTTGCTCTGGATCTCGATGTGCCACAAAATGGAGTAAACGCACAAAGGCGCGAGACCTTCAGCTTTGAAAGTAAAGTGGAAATCTGGAATTGCCTCTCTGATGTCACAGCAGTGTCTCAACCCTACCGTGCACCACAGATAGCTGTAAATTTCCCATTGTTTGTTTTGTGCAGCAGTGTAATTGTTGTGGTTGTTGGGGGGAGGGGGGTGTCTCTGCGCTCCCTCTCTCTCCCTCCTGCTCTCACTACACACACACACACACACACACACACACACACACACACACACACTCCTTTGTGGCGCCGCTGAATGGGACGACTTCTTTTGTGGCCGCTCTCTGCAGGCTCAACGCCATGTGGAGGGGATGGAGCGCTGTGTGTGTGTGTGTGTGTGTGTGTGTGTGTGTGTGTGTGTGTGTGTGTGTGTGTGTGTGTGTGTGTGTAGTGAGGGATGCTTTCCTCTGCCTTTGTTCGCCGGACGTGGCTCGAGGCCACACACACGTGCGCTTCCAGACGAGCAGCAGGTAGACATTCCACAGGAGCGGGGCTGTCAGGCAGAAATTGGATTTTACACAACAGCCCTCCCGCCCCCAGGGTGAGGAGGAGGAGAGGAGGAGAGAAGAGGAGAGGAGAGGAGGAGAGGAGAGGAGGAGGAGGAGAGGAGGAGGAGAGAGGAGAGGAGAGAGGAGGGGAGGAGGAGAGAGGAGGAGGAGGAGAGAGAAAGGGAGGGGAGAGAAGGGAGGAGGAGGAGAGGAGGGGAGGAGGGGAGAGGAGGGGAGGAGGAGGAGAGAGGAGGGGAGGAGGAGGAGGAGGAGAGGAGGAGAGGGGAGGGGAGGAGGAGGGGAGAGGAGAGAGGAGGGGAGGGCAGAGGAGAGGCTACGGGCGATTGTTTAGAGGCTGCAGACGGGGTTTGTCTGTTTGGTGTTTCCCTGAGCGTGGTGACAGGCGCGACGTTGGTGGCACTTCACTACCCTCACACCACTGGTGGCAGTGGGAGCGGGAGGTGGTGGGGGAAAAGGGGGAGAGGACTGCACCTGTCAGAGGAGGGAGGTGGTGGGGGGAGAGGACTGCACCTGTCAGAGGAGGGAGGTGGTGGGGGAGAGGACTGCACCTGGGGAGGGAGGGGGAGGTGGGGGAAAAGGGGGGAGAGGGACTGCACCCGCTTGTGTGGCAAGGGGAGGAAAGGGGGAAGAGTGGGGCGGATAGAGGATGAGCAAGAGGACGGAGTTTACAACACGCCAACTTTGTGTCACCTCAGCGCTGGGGTGGGGTTGAGAGACAGGAGGCTGGTCATGTGCTGGTCATGTGTGGGGTTGAGAGACAGGAGGCTGGTCATGGGTGGGGTGGAGAGAAGGGAGGCTGAGTCATAGAGTGGGGTTTAGAGAGACAGGAGGCTGGTCATGTGCTGGTCATGGGTGGGGTTGAGAGACAGGAGGCTGGTCATGGGTGGGGTTTAGAGACAGGAGGCTGGTCATGTGCTGGTATGGGGTGGGGTTGAGAGACAGGAGGCTGGTCATGGGTGGGGTTTAGAGACAGGAGGCTGGTCATGGGCTGGTCATGGTTGAGGTTGAGAGACAGGAGGCTGGTCATGGGTGGGGTTGAGAGACACAGGAGGCTGGTCATGGGTGGGGTTGAGAGACAGGAGGCTGGTCATGTGCTGGTCATGGGTGGGGTTGAGAGACAGGAGGCTGGTCATGGGTGGGGTTGCAGAGGGGATATGGGGGGTCTGGTTGTGCTACTCAAGCAAACGTGGCATTCCCCTTTTGGGTTGGGGTGGTGGCGCGGGTGGTCTGGACAATGATGGACAGTGCGGTGCATGCCCAGACTCAGGAAGGTGTGTGTGTGTGTGTGTGTGTGTGTGTGTGGGTGAGATAGTGTGGTGGGTGCGATCACAGGCAGTGCAGGGGAGGTGGATGGGGCAGTTTGATGGTCCATGGGAGGCCTGGATCCTGACAGTTGCCCACCATGGCACCCGAGGCCCTGCAGCTGTGCCTGGTCGTAACGCCAGGCCTCACTGTCCACCCACCCAGCCACCCACCCAGCCAGCCAGCCAGCCAGCCAGCCAGCCAGGGTGGCATTATGCAGCACACAAACACAATTTGCACAGGCTAATTGCTGTTAATTGGAGGTGGCTGCGCTGGTCGGGTTTGGGGGGCAGGAGGTCTGGGAGATTCAGCAGCATGCTGGGTACCGCGTGCCTCTGCGCTCCAAGTAATTTAACATCATCTTTATTGCCACTGACAGACATGATTGGTAAGCTGATTGATCCAAAAGATCAACATTCTCCTTGTAATTGACAAATATATCTTTATAATTGTGGAGCAGAAGCGTGCCTGTTTAGATTATCTGTGCAGTGTGCTGGCCTGGGGTTGGCAGAGCTGTCAGTGTGCCGCCCGCGGCGGGAACAGTACCACTGCTTCAAAATAGAATCTTAAAAACCAGCAGGATGGCAAGAGTTGTCTGTCAGGCCCTTAACAGCATTGTGTGTGTGTGCTTCTGTGTGTGTGCACACGTGCATTTGTGTGTATATCTCTGCCTGTGTCTATGTCTCTGCCTGTGCGTGTGTGTGTGTGTGTGTGCGTGTGTGTGTGTGTGTCTGCGTGCATGTGCATGCGTCCCTCCCTGGTTTTAAGAGGATATTCAGTGCACATCTCCTGAACCTGGGCCCCTTCAACTAGTATGAAAACTGAAACATTGACCTTGGCCAAGTATTTCTTATTATTCATATGGTCTTAAGTGACATTATTTTTAGGAGAGCGAGTAGTTTAGTTTCTAAGTGGAACTGTTTGCACTATACTGTATTGTGTGGCACTTCAGGTTTGTGCTGGATGAACCTCGAGATGCTGATATTCTCAGTACTGTGACATTAATTATTTCTTCTCTTCTCTTTGAACTTTTCTGAGAAACAATTAATGCAAATTTCCTGCAAAGCCAGCAGATATGCCACTGAGATCCATGCTACAAAGAATCTTATTTGTTCTTTCTCTTTTGGTCTAAATCATTCTTTGAGTGAGTGTGTGTGTGTGTGTGTGTGTGTGCGTGTTAGAGTTTGTGCCTCTGTTATATGCCTCTGTGACTGTGCTCATGCACATACCATTTCATTATTGTGAGCATGATTGGTAATCTGGTTTTGTTTGCATATTCATGTGGTCTTTCGTATGCATCTCATGTGTGTGTATTTACATGTATTTGTATATACATTTAGCATATCCATAAACTGTGTGTGTGTGTGTGTCCATGGTGTATTCCCATACCTCTGCAGGTGCACCTCTGTGTTTTTTCCACACGTTTAAGAGTCCTTCCTCTCCTCCTTGTCGTACATGCTCCAGACACGCCAAACATACGTGAAATCCCTCGTGGACCGCGGGAGATGAGCTGCATGTTTTGCACTCAAGAGAAAAGAGACATGTAGCCTCTGCAGTGGGGCCACACGCCTCTTGCTTCACTAGCAGATGATGATGACTCACAACAGTAAACCATAAGGAGCTTTTCTCTGCCACCCTCTTGGCGTGCCGTAGATCTACTGGGTCTATTAGCTTATTTATAAAAGTACAGTGTGACTGTTCTCATTCCCTCTCTCTCTCTCTCGCTCCCCTTATTGATTATGGGTAATGAGGACGGAGAGTTTTTGCGCGCCCGGCGAGCTGAGTACGTATGGCGGCCGAGTGAGACGAATGGGGGAGTAATTGACTGAGACAATACAAATAATTTGTGGCTGTTTGAGAACATCAAGATTGATGGCTGCTTCGCTTGCGAATTCAAACCTTTTTCCCTCTCTCTCTTTCTCTCTCTCTGTCTATCTCTCTATCTCTATCTCTTTCTTTCCCTTTTATTCTTTATTTTTTTGGGTAACTGTGGTTCATCTCCGGGCGGCGAGAGTCTCCAAGGCCACTTAGGCAGCGAGGAGCTGAGGGAGTGGAAATGGGAGGACCGGGAGGGAACCGGGCGATAATGCCCCCCCACCTCCACATACACACACACACACACACACCCCACCCCCCTCAAGACGGGGGAGAGGACAGACTCGCCCGTAGAGGGCAGACTGTTCTACTGTAATGCGTTCCACTCACCATGCCACTCTGATTAGCTTTAACGCCATTTAATTTCATTCATTAGGCACAGTGCAAGGTAAATGACTGGGACTTTTTTATATAAAATTATTTATTTATTTTTATTCTTGCCGTGCGGAAAATCATGGGTTTTTTAAATGAACTGATTTGCATTTGTTTCACTTTGAAGGACATCAACTATTTAAGTTATGTTTTGGAGTCATGTTGCTTTATTTGCTCTGAAAGCCCTTTGGAAATTAAGTTAATTTTGATGTAGCAAGTCAAGCATGAAACTCTCAGAAAATGGTATGTTAATGCGTTACAGATATAGAATAATGGCTCTCACCGTTAGAGTGCGGTTGAACAGGACGAAGGATAGCTCATGTCATATGGTGGAAGCTATTCTGTATTTTCTCTGATGTGCATAGCATACATCCAAGCACAATTTTTGCAGTACAGTTTTGTTCTCTTATGGTTTGAGATCACAACTGTCAGTATCCCTGCTCTCCGTGTCTTCATCTTAGCTCTCTGTCAGTTCTTTCATGAAGGGATTTTTGTCTTGAAGTAGGAATAACAGCACCATTACCACGAAGATCTGAGTAAAAATGACACTTGGACTACTACTACTACTACTACTACTAGTAGTACTGCTACTACTACTACTACTACTACTACTACTACTACTATACTACTACTACTATAACTACTGCTACTACTACTGTACCACCACTACTACTACTACTAATACTACTAATACTACTACTACTACTACTACTACTACTACTATTGCTACTATTACTCTTACAACTACTACTACTAGATAGAGAGAGAGATGGATAGATACTTTATTGATCTCCAATGGGAAACTACTGCTACTGCTACTACTACTACTACTGATACTACTACTGCTACTGATACTACTACTGCTACTGCTACTACTACTACTACTACTACTACTGCTGCTACTACTACTACTGCTACTACTACTACTACTACGATACCACTGCTTCGGATACCACCACTGCCACTTTCTTTCTGCTACCACTGATACTACTACAGCCACTGATACTACTGCTACTACTGATACTACTACCGCTACTCACTACCACTGATACCACGGCTGCCACTGATACACCATACTACTACTACTGATGCCACCTTTCTTCACTGCCACTACTGATACCACTGTTACTTAACAGCAGCTGTACTACTACTACCACTACTACTACTACTACTACTACTACTCACTCTTCTTTCTTCGGATGCTACTAGCACTACTGCACTGCTGCTCACTGGATACTTACTGCTGCTACTGATACTACTACTGCTACTGCTACTACTGCTGCTACTGCTACTACTACTACTACTACTACTACTACTACTACTGCTACTACTACTACTACTACTACTACTACTGCTACTGCTACTACTACTACTACTACTACTGCTGCTACTGCTACTACTACTACTACTGGTAGTGATGGTAATAATGAACCCCATAGCCTATAGTCAGACACCTTATTTAAGACAGACACGTACAGTAGGGTGTTTTCAAATAGCTTCTTCCTGTCAGAGCCTGTGAGGTCAGTGATGGGATCTCAGTGGGGCATCGCGCTGGCGTTTGTGATATCACACGCTTGGCTTGTAATTCTGCCTCACTCCCCTTTAAGTCGGCTTGTGATGTGATGTGTGTGTAAGTCTCTAAGCTCGTGAGGCACATTTGCAAAATCCCAACTTCAGGTAGATAAAAATCTTTAATACCAGGTGTCTGTATTCTCATCTGACAGTTCCCCACGGGCTAGTGAGTGGCGTGACGCTGAATTATTAATAACTCCGCCATCCGAGCACGCCTTGATCATCGCTGTAATGATGTTGATATATTCCAAAATTTTTAACGCAAACATGATTAGAAAAGTGATTAATGTGACAACAACACAGAGAGATGTCAGCTTAGTTTGCCATCTACAGAACAACTCCCCCCACCACACACACACACACACACACACACACACAATCTCTTACTCTCCCTCTCTTTATTTCTTTCTTTCTCTCTCTCTCTGTCTCTCTGGCATGTTCACACCACTCTTTACTGGGTTGGAGCTATGAAGCATATCTGTGTTTTAAAAGATGGGGACATGTGAACAGAGCTGACTGAGTCTAGTAACCAATTACGTGTCTGTGTATAAGACCCTGCGGTCTGCACAGAGATAGAGAGAAAAAAGAAACTATCCACAGTCTCCACAGCAAACACACACCAGACCAGACTGACTTTTCTAATCTTCATACTGACCACAGATAAAGCCACAGAGTTCTTTGTTGTTCTCGTTTATATTTTTGTGATTTTATTTTTGCTCCCGCTTCTCGTCATTTTCTCAATAAATAAACAGACAGAATGCGGGCCGGTATAAAGCCCTGCTTGCCTTGGCTGATCTACGGTGAGGTCATTTGTTTTCTTTTTTTGCAGACAGGGAGCATGACAAACACAGAGGTTGGTGGCTTGTTAATGAGGTATAATTTCCATTTATCTCCACACTACATTATATCTGGTATTGGACCAGTATAAATGATGCTGTTCACAGGAGAAGGGGGGGGGGGGCAGGTTAGTGCCCCTGAACCTACGCTGGATTTATTGTAATTATCTCTGAAATTTAGTAGGCTTGCTCGCATGAGAGGGAGAGAGAGAGAGAGAGAGAGAGAGAGAGAAAGAAAGAAAGAAAGAGAGTGGGGAGAAGCAGATGGTGGCAGAATTCCTGCTAATGCATTAAGATTCCACTGTAGTGGGCCGCGGAAAGCAAGCAGGCAGGCGGTGAGTGAGCGAGGGAGGGAGGCGGCAGGTTTGCTGGAGAGATTGGAGAAAGCTCGACCATCTCTCCCCAGAGTGAAGGCAAGGGAAAGCAAAACAAAAAGACGAAAAGAATAGAAAAGGAAGCTCAGTCGAGAAAGTTGTGGCACGAAAACAAAGCCCCATCTGCAAACGGCCTCCGCTTCTACATTAGGAATGAGTGCCTCCGAGTTGACCTGGAGAGACACAGCACTAGGTGTACCTGGAGATACTGATCGTTTGTTATCTATTATGTATTGACGTTGCTCTTGTGGAGAGGCTGCCGACAGATTTATGCCATCAGAATTCTGCTTTGAGTGCCTTTGATTATTTGTCTGTTTGCAATTGTATATTTAATTTGGGTTAAAGAAATATATAAGCTTATAATGATACATGTCTGTTTCCACAAGCTTGATGTATTTGTGTGTGTTTTATTATTTTATAAAGTGTGGGGCTTGGAGTTTTAGTGTCTGATTATGTGCACAGTGGCTATTGAAGCCTACAGTACCGACTGCAGGGGGAAGGGAAGAAGACGGCGTCCACAGGAGACGGTAACTGACAGCGAGCTTCATTAACTGCACAACTGAGTTGTGTTCACAGCGCTCCATAGCAGAGCAACAGAAAGGGTAACACGCATTAGTCACATATCTGGAAGGGAGGTGGGGGGGGGGGGGTCTGTTTTTCTCCGGGGCTCGGCGAATGTACAACACGTCGTCAGTCAGACCCATTCTGACAGCTTTATCAATATTCCCTCTCATCAGCGCGCTCGGCTGGCAAATGCCTGCGAAAGGCCACCAGTGAGCGAGCCTAACTGTCTCATTAAAAAGTTTTGCGGGGTGCAAGGCGGCGGGGCCATCGCCACGCGCATTTCCCGTTTCCGAGGGAGGGAGGGAGGGAGGAGAGCGACCGAGGGCACTCTGCCGAGACGCACTCTGACCCTGCCACTGAACCCCTCTTTCCTATTTACGCTCCTGTCAAAAGCAGCGGTGAGCAGGGAGACAGCCATTTGTCTCTGTGCCTCTCATGATGGGAGAGAGAGAGAGAGAGAAAGAGGGGAAAAAGGGAGAAAAGAGAGAGAGAGAGGGGGGTAGAGAGACAGAGAGATGGAGAGAGGGGAGATATAGAGAAATACAGAGAGAAAGAGGGAGAAAAGGGAGAAAGAGGGAGAGAGAGAGAGAGAGAGAGAAAGAGGAGGAGGAGGAAGAAGGTGGGCATAGATACTTGAGATGAGGAAAGTCAGAGGGTGCCCGAGGAGAGAAGAAAGACATACACAAATGGAGAGAGCGGTAGAGAGAGAAAAAGAAGAGGAGAGAAGAGTGGGAAGCAGAAAGGAGGAGAAGAGCTGGGAGTGGAGATGCGGTTAGCATGGCAGAGGCACCTAGCTAAGGGATTGTTTTTGTCCCCGCGGTGCAGCAGTGACGCTGAGGCTGATGGCCCATCATGAAGTGACTGTGGTGGAGGAGAGGAGGCCAGGAGGGACGAGAGGAGGGACGAGAGGATGGAGGTCTATTTTGTGTGTCTGTATGTGTGTCTATGGGGTGGCGCAGTGCCTAATGCAAAACAATAACGCCGAGGCAAATAAGATAAAGAAAATTGAATTTTAAAACGCCTTCTGGGAAAAGGCCTGCTCTGAATCCACCCCCACCCCCACCACTCCAGAAGGAGCCCCCTGCTCCAGCTGTGAGGTGCGCCAACGTAAACAAGCCACAATCAAAATGCAGAACACTGCGGCGCGTGCAGGACCCGGCCGCCAGGTGCCCACGACGTGGCCTCCAGGGGCCCGCAGGTGACCGCAGCCGGTCGCAGCCATGCCGTTGGAACGAGGGGATCGCAAGGCACCGCCGAAGATTTCAGTGGAAGCCACGTGAATTAGGGGACAGCTTGGTCCCCCACCTTCCTCACCCATTCCACCCACACCCACAGCCCCTGTCATTGCTTTGCTCGGATGCGCTGGATAAATGTTTAACAGATGGGGGATGACAGGGGATGTTTAATGATGTTTTAGTGGTGCGGATGTTAACCTGCTCAGAGAGAGAGAGAGAGATGTGGGGGAGAGAGAGAGGGAGAGGGAAAGATGTGGGGGACTATTCCTCAGCCCCATCTGTATGGCTCACTATGTCCACATTAATCAATCATGCAGAGGCGTATATTTCATGAGAGTTGATCTATAGCATACTTGGAGTGGCTCTCAGGAGAATCATACTTGTGCATAAGGGACTGCCTCTCATCTGGTGGAGTTCTCCTCCACAGCCAGCCCACAGTCAGATGCTGCAGAGATCCCACTTGACGGGGCAGAGGCAGCACGTGCTACTCCAGCATCCACGATGAGCATGTTCCAGACGCTGGTCTTCCTCCATCATCCCTGAAAGCACATGCTCGCTGATGAACAGACGCAGACGGCCATATTTCATGTTCGGACCAAATGTGTATGGTTGTAAGACAGCCAGCAGAGACCTTTGCAGGAAAGCAGGAGCTGCATCTGTGCTCCATGGCTGCCTGTGTGTGTGTGTGTGTGTGTGTGTGTGTGCGTGTGTGTGTGCGTGTGTGTGTGTGTGTGTGTGTGTGTGTGTGTGTGTGTGTGTGTGTGTGTGTGTGTGTGTGTGTGTATGTAAGTAGTGTATTGGGAGGGGGGTGACACATTTGTGGGTGGGGACTTGAAATGCTGAGCGTTGGCAAGGGCATTTTTGACTCCCAAGGGTGGGAACGTTGAGCTTAATACCCGTCCTAAGAACATTTTAAATGCCAGTGAATTCTAGCTCAGACATAGCAGTGTTGTTGTCACTATAATGTTCTGTCTTCTTTGACTAGCACCCATCTGTGCCTCTCTGCCAGGTTATATAACTGCGCAGCTATTATACATTCCATGCTTGCAGTATGGACTCACTGTTTGCATCCAGCATTACTGCATGCATAAAAACATGAGTTTGCATATGGCTGCAGTCAAGCAATTTTTAATACTCGGGTTATCAATCATGAGTGACTTTGAGGGAGGTAGTTCCAGAAAAGGTGTCAAATTAAAAGTGATTCTGGGCTGGGATTCTGCAGCATGTGCACTTTACTCCATATTAATGGCCGTCTTAATCGGACAGGCTGTTTGTGACACTCATAATGAGGCGCCATGCTCCAGAATGCAGACGAGGCGTCCTGTGACCCCAAGGTTAAAGAGAGTTCACTCCAAGGCAATCAAAAAGAGACCATGAGGGGTTACACACAGAGGCATATATATTTATTTATTTATGTATTTATTTATTTATTTATTTATTTATATATATATTTATTTGTGACCTTGCAGGGCTCTTTCGCACAATTATATTTCATAATCCTTGTGTGCTGTTGTCACTTTGCAGGGGGAAAGGTACTGGGCTGGCTGGGGCAGAGGCTGACGGAAAGGAATAATGATAAGCCCCCAGCAGTGGCAGCACACCAACCACCCGACGACACACACACACACACACACACGCACACACACACACAATCGTCAGTGCCTCCTCCCATCCCACCTGCCCTTAAAGACTGCGTGGATGAGCGCTCTCTGGGGAGGCATGAGGGGAGGTGATAATCTCCCTCACTCATTAAGTCCCAAATTAATTGATAGGCAGGCCAGGCTGCACTCTAGCGCTTAGGTGTCTTATTAAAGTTTTTCAAAGCTCCAGGACTGCGCTTCTATGCTAACTTTGATCAGTAATTGCGGAGTGCTTTTCAACAATTAATTGATTACTCCTGGGAAGGATTCTTTTCCCTCCTCACACGCTTGGAGACATCTTAGTTTCCCCTGTATGTTAGAACCTTTCCTTAAGTGCCAAAAAAGCAAAACTCTTAAAAAAAGAAGTAGCCTAACTTTGAAAATGAGGTTGACTTCAAGTTAAATTTTATGGTGCAAACACCCGAGCGGTTGATTTAAGTCGAAAGTTGTACTTTTTTTTTTTTCAGATAACTTTCATTCTTATCAGGCCCACAAATGAACAGTGCTTTGCACCTCAGCAGAATGTATGGAAATAAAGAGAAATTACAATTGCAGACAACACTCATTAACTTCTTAGCAGAGCCAGTGCTAATATCTTCTCTATTTTCCTTAATGTGCAGTTTATCTGGGAGGTTCACACTATTCGCTCTCTCATTTATTCAGGCTAAAGTCCCTTTTCTTTTTTCGAGCTCTCAACTGTTTGCCCCCTAACTACCTCCTTTGAATATCACCTTAATGAACTCTCCAACCACTTTGTTTTGTTCATCACGCGGACATGCTGCCGCTGGTAACTAATGACGCTCATACATTAAGTAAATGAGTTTTGTGCTAGTAGAGGAATTACAATGGATAATGCCTAATGAGGTTTTGTTTTGAGGGGCTGTGCCACTCAGTGGGAAGGCAATGTGTCATGCCATAATCACTTCAGAAGCGATAAACGCCTTAATGTGACTGCTTTATCTGCCACAGTTCATAGACACTACACCATCAGAAGCCAAATGCTGTTTATTTTCAAATATTGCTGCAGGCGTCGCATTGCCCTGCGCTGTGAGTTCCATGCATGCTGTTGGGAAGTTTTGATAAATCCATGCAGAGTGCATGGATACAGTAAGATGAGCCTGAACACACACACACACACACACACACACACACACACACACACACACACACAGTACATATAATCTGGTTGCTAAGTGAAAGGACTTAGGCTGTGGAGTCGGAGCTCTGTAAATCACCTTGAATCAACTCCAGTTGTTTTGCAACTATATGAACAGAATTTAATTTAATTGAACTCTATAATACTTCCACTAGAAGTTAGCCTATAGCTAGAAATTAGCTAAAGGCTTACTGGTGTACTAGAAGTTAGCCTATAGCTAGAAATGAGCTAAAGGCTTACTGGTGTAACTCATTTTACTTCCAGTGAATTATGATAAGCTACCGGTGTGAGTCTGGGTCATTGCACACACAGAGGAGAAAAGGATATGTGTCCTCGTGTCTGACTCTAGGGTAGATGGCAAATGAGCTTATTCCCCAAAAGTTGCCGTGTCCCTTTAAAATAGCAGCTTCACAGTCTGCCGTGTCCCTTTAAAATAGCAGCTTCACAGTCTGCCGTGTCCCTTTAAAATAGCAGCTTCACAGTCTGCCGTGTCCCTTTAAAATAGCGGCTTCACAGTCTGCCGTGTCCCTTTAAAATAGCGGCTTCACAGTCGTTTTGACGCCACACTGACTTACAATAAGGAGAATGGAGTGTCTGACTTAGCTGTGTCCACAAAGACCTGGTATTCCTGCATCTGAGGCCTGGTATTGCACTGCATTATCTGGTATTGACTGCGTCCACAAGGCCTATTATTGCACTGCATTAGTATTGCACTGACCATTGCACTGCATTATCTGATGCGTGTCCACAAGGCCTAGTATTGCACTGCATTATCTGATGCGTGTCCACAAGGCCTGGTATTGCACTGCATTATCTGATGCGTGTCCAGAAGGCCTAGTATTGCACTGCATTAGCTGATGCGTGTCCACAAGGCCTGGTATTGCACTGCATTAGCTGATGCGTGTCCACAAGGCCTAGTATTGCACTGCATTATCTGATGCGTGTCCAGAAGGCCTGGTATTGCACTGCATTATCTGATGCGTGTCCAGAAGGCCTGGTATTGCACTGCATTATCTGATGCGTCCAGAAGGCCTGGTATTGCACTGCATTATCTGATGCGCGGTCCACAAGGCCTAGTTCCCTTTAAAATAGCGGCTTCACAGTCTGCCGCGGTCCCTTTAAAATAGCGGCTTCACAGTCTGCGTGTCCCTTTAAAATAGCGGCTTCACAGTCTGCCGCGGTCCCTTTAAAATAGCGGCTTCACAGTCTGCCGCGGTTCCTTTAAAATAGCAGCTTCACAGTCTGCCGCGGTCCCTTTAAAATAGCAGCTTCACAGTCTGCGTGTCCCTTTAAAATAGCAGCTTCACAGTCTGCGTGTCCCTTTAAAATAGCAGCTTCACAGTCTGCCGTGTCCCTTTAAAATAGCAGCTTCACAGTCCTGCGTGTCCCTTTAAAATAGCAGCTTCACAGTCTACCGTGTCCCTTTAAAATAGCGGCTTCACAGTCTGCCGTGTCCCTTTTAAAATAGCAGCTTCCACAGTCTGCGTGTCCCTTTAAAAATAGCGGCTTTACAGTCTGCCGCGGTCCCTTTAAAATAGCAGCTTCACAGTCTGTCACCGTGGTCCCTTACAAAATAGAGATGGGTGTCACAGTCTGATCGTGGTCCCTTTAAAAAGACCGTTTGGCTTTGCCTACACTGCATTAGGGAGAATGGAGTGTCAAGCTGAGCGTCCACCCTGGTATTTGCTCGCATTATCTGATCGTGTCCAGAAGGCCTGTATTGCACTTCTCGCATTATCTTGTCCAGAAGGCCTGGCATTATCTGCATTATCTGATGCGTGTCCAGAAGGCCTGGTATTGCACTGCATTATCTGATGCGTGTCCAGAAGGCCTGGTATTGCACTGCATTATCTGATGCGTGTCCAGAAGGCCTGGTATTGCACTGCATTAACTGATGCGTGTCCAGAAGGCCTGGTATTGCACTGCATTATCTGATGCGTGTCCACAAGGCCTAGTATTGCACTGCATTACATTGTTGTTGCAGATAGGAGCATGACCTGTTTGGCCAGTTGTGTATCCCCCTTTCTGCTGAATGGGAACCTAGTACATTGAGAAGTGACAAAAAGGGGAAATCCTGTAGTGTGTTGCTTTCAGACGGTGATTCTGTTCATAATTATGATCACATGTGGCTTGAGAGATTCAGATCATCCGCCTTTTATTTTGGGGACACATAATGAAGGCCAGTACCGGTAGGTTAGAATGTCTTAGTGTGAACCTTGACCTTGCTGGTCACCGGACTGGCAGCCATGTTGTTAGTGACCCTGTCATCCAAATCTCAGGGTCCTTGGTTCAAGCCCAGAGGCCAGAGTGGTCACACAGGAGTGATGATGATGTCTCAAGTGGTCAGGGCAAACACATTTCATTTGCTTCCTGGCCTTCAGTGGAGGCACCAAGTTACATGTACATAAAATAAAATGCAAAACACGGCCAAACAGACTGCATGCAGTGCACATACTATGAGTTCAGTCCACAGTTAGGGATCTGTGATGGACCATTGGCTTTCTATCTCCGTGTGTGCTGTGTGTTGGAGTGTGCAGTGAATTTTAAAGAGACTGTGTGCACATGTAAGAGTGTGTGCTGTGTGTTGGAGTGTGTAGTGGATTTTAAAGAGACTGTGTGCACATGCAAGAGTGTGTGCTGTGTGTTGGAGTGTGTAGTGGATGGTGATGTGTGCACATGTAAGAGTGTGTGCTGTATGTTGGAGTGTGTAGTGGATGGTGATGTGTGCACATGTAAGAGTGTGTGCTGTATGTTGGAGTGTGTAGTGGATGGTGATGTGTGCACATGTAAGAGTGTGTGCTGTATGTTGGAGTGTGTAGTGGATGGTGATGTGTGCACATGTAAGAGTGTGTGCTGTATGTTGGAGTGTGTAGTGGATGGTGAGACTGTGTGCACATGTAAGAGTGTGTGCTGTGCGTGTGAGTGTGCAGTGGATGGCGGAGAGGCTGTGTGCACATGTAAGAGTGTGTGCTGTGCGTGTGAGTGTGCAGTGGATGGCGGAGAGGCTGTGTGCACATGTAAGAGTGTGTGCTGTGCGTGTGAGTGTGTAGTGGATTTTAAAGAGACTGTGTGCACATGCAAGAGTGTGTGCTGTGCGTGTGAGTGTGCAGTGGATGGCGGAGAGGCTGTGTGCACATGTAAGAGTGTGTGCTGTGCGTGTGAGTGTGCAGTGGATGGCGGAGAGGCTGTGTGCACATGTAAGAGCTGTGTGTGAGAGTGCAGTGGATGGCCCGGAGAGGCTGTGTGCACATGTAAGAGTGTGTGCTAATAGAGTGAGAATGCAGTGGATGGCCGAGAAGGTGTGCACATTTGTTTGCTGTGCGTGAAGTGTTGAAGAAGGCAGGCAGATGTGTTCACATGAGCACGGGCAGGTGAATCTAATAGAAGAATAAACAAGCTTTTGTTCGTCAGAAGTGTTGAAGAAGGCAGCAGATGCTTTTTCACACCCAAGTCTCAGCACCGGGCTGCTCTCCTCCTGCTTGAAGGTAAAGGCTCGCCCAGAGTCTGTGATGTGCTAAACAGACATTGAATGCACCGAGTGCTGTTAAGTCAGCCCAGCGCTGGAATAATTGAAGTCTTCAATCAAGCACAAACCCTGCTGCACTGATGGGGATGTGATGATTTAACAGTGACCGGAAAGGCCATAAAAACTGTACAGTTGTTTCTTAAGAGACAGGGTGGGGGTGGTAACGATGGTGATGGTGGTGGTGGGGGTGATGAGGGAGAGTTGGCATAAAAGGCTTCTTTGCTGCCTGTTGACATCTCAACATCTGTTCTTTTACATGTTACACAGTAGCTGTCAAAATTCCGCGTATGTAGATGAAGATACTTTTGAAAGTGTGTGTGTGTGTGCGATTGTGTGTTATTTCTACAGCAAACAACCGTTTAAAGTGCCTGGCATGACAGTATGCATTTAAAGGGTTTTGTAATGACTTTGACAGTTGCTGTGATTTTGAACCCAATTTTGACTTCAGAAGCTGTCTCCTGTGAAGGCAGCCCATTCACCCCCACTATGTGCTAAGGTGTAATTTAGGAGAGCGCCAGGGTAGCGTGTTTGAAACATCGACCTTCCCTCCTTTCACTCTCTAACTGGTGGAGAGGCGTAAATGCCATTTCGCCTCATCTGTGGAGTGATTTGAGAAGCCAGCAGCAGAAAGTGAAGAAATGTAAAAGAAAAAAAAAAGTTGTGCATCACCATCTCATCTGCTGAGACATTTTTGAGCCCCATTTTAGTAGCGGTTGAACGGAGTACTGTTCCAAGAGTAATCTGGGATTTCATAACTGCATTTTTTTTCCTGTTGAACAGAGAGCGCACTCATTATTCGATGCGGGGTGGAAGTGATGTTTCCGTGTGTGGGAGTGTTTGTCATAATGATATGGATGTTATATGTAAATGAGGTCACAAAAGTGTGCTTCTCTGTATTCTTCTGGAAGAGTAATTGTGCATTAGACCCTCTAGAACTTCATAGGAAAGGCACTAGGCTGAAGAGTTTTTCAGGAACGTGCTAGAAAAGTACCTGCGATCGAGGCCTTTATAAAGCCACGTGCAATCTCAGCACATCATGGCCCAATGTTTCCCTCCGACTTTTCTAAAGGCATTCATATTGGTGTGTAAATGGGTTTATTTGAGTAAGGGGTATCGCTAATGTATGTGGACCAAAATAACTTCAAAGGGGATTACAGCTCATGGTCTAATAAGCTAGCAGGGAATTCACACTTTTACCAAGTCTACAATGGGAGGGATAACATGTTCCCCCTTTAAAGTATATAGTACAATTTATACAAGACCCTGAGAAAAAAAAAAACTTTTGAAAATTTGCATTTTCAATAAACACATCAATATCTTCTGCTTTGATAATTTTCTTGGCACACTATTTGATATGCATTGTAGCTATTTTATGCAAAATATTAATCAGTGGGCCTTCAGCCTGTTGGAGTGAAAAATATACTCATACCGTATGAGTTTACAAATGGCACTCGGTCATTAGGATGGTTTGCTCAGTTCCTCCCCTTGTTTTTGTAATTATAGTCATTTTCACACAGCAGTGCTATTCTTTGATCAATGTAGTCATTATTATCTGCCGTATATTATCCAGCCAGACAATACAGACCTAGAGTAGAACACATTGGCATCAACCTTGAGATTTGTCCTTCGCTTAGAGTTTTCCACTGACAGGCTGTGAATGATGAACTCTTAAGGGATGTTAAGTCATGAAGTACACTTTACCCACCTTGCAAGAGTCAAATTAGAAGCACATGCATTTTCATTTGCTGGGCCTCCATGAGTTGCCATGGCACTTCCTTCGGCCTGATTAATGGTGTACTTTTCTCATTTCAATAATGCATGAATAGTTCCACTGGTCGGCCATGAAATAAGCAAATTGTTCAAATAATTCATCAGATGATCAATGCACACATGAAGCAGTAGGAACAAGGAGGAAGGACACATGTTCTATTGTGGAGAGTTTATTTTGAGTCTCAGTCAGATCGAGAGCTAATCTGACTATCTGCCCATAAACCTGGACATCCCATTGTAGCCATATTGACCTGGACATCCCATTGTAGCCATATTGGTTCAGGCAGGGACAGCAGTGTCAGTGGTAGCTTGATTTGACTCCATTCTTCACTGGCTTTATACATACTGATAGTGAAGCAGCCAGTCCATTTTGTAGTCAGTGGCGTCAGCTCCCAGGGACGGCTTGATGGCCTGGACTGACACGGCGCTCTTCTGTAATGCCAGTAGTTTGACAGCACTAGAAGATGATACAGGTGTGCCAGGGACTGACCCCATTCATTCCAGATGGAATTCGCCCAGCGGTTCTGACCCGAGTTCTGATGGAGAGGGCCATTCTTTCCTGACCACGACGAGGTCAGAGAGGAGAGGGGATCGCGGCTGTCAGCTGCCTTCACTGCTCAGCCCATCAGTCTCGGAGTGGCTCGCCTGGCGCTTCGCAACATGACTGAACAATCTACCGGGTAGATTATATGCACTTTTAATCCATGTTGTATTTATACATGGGTACTTTTTGGTAGCTGCCTTTTTATCAGTACACTGTAGTCATTATGACCTGCGCTAGCATAGCTAGCTAGAGGTCATATAGGTTTAGTCAGAGTAGTTCAGAGGTTTTTTTCTTCTGGATTTTTTTCTTCAATAATTTTGTGTCAACGATTCCCTGGACACCGAAAGAAGGCTGCACGAAACTTAGCCCCACGACGGATCAAAACTCGTCCCCCAAACACACACACACACACCATTACCCACACACACACACACACACACACACACACACACTCACAAGCGGACACACACACACAGAGAAGCACACATGCACATTCTCATTTACATACACAAAGGTTGCGAGAGTAGAGGATGGAGTAGGAGAGAAATTGACAAGCGTGATTTATTTTTGTGGAGAGAATGTGCAGGACTGAGCAGCGGTCGTATTTTGTATCGCTTTGCGGTACATCTAGTTCATTTAGTGTGTAGTTCCATCTTGTTTTTAATGGTGTGGGGAAGTAGACATTTTCTTTTGATTGATTTAGTAAATCCTGTGGACAAATGTTCAGCCTCACTTATTGGTATATCACTGATATGGATAAAAAGAGATACAAGTCTTTCAACATGAAAAGTACTCAGATCTGTCAGGTAAATACTGTTCATCACTGACATCCTATCCCAGGGAATATACATTGTTACCTCACATACATGTTACCTCTCTGTGTCGTGCCATTTAAGACCATCCTTTTCACCCCCCAAAAAAACATCTGAGATGCATGTCGGCCCTCCAGAGGGAAAAAAGCAACAACTACAGCCTGCGTGCTGTGGTCTGCCTCCTGATCTTTGATCGGTGATGTGTGAAGCTGGGACGGGACGTGTCTGTGAGGGTGTTGCCCCGCTCGCCTGTCATCCGCTCCCCCATCATCACCTTCACGCCAGGTGCCAGCGAGCCGTCAGGGCTGGCCACCACTCAGCTGGAGATTGCACCTCTGTCCAAATGAATTTAATGACATCTCAGGGACCCAACACAAAAGGAAAGAGAAATGAAGTGCAGGGTGTGTGTGTGTGTGTGTGTGTGTGTGTGTGTGTGTGTGTGTGTGTGTGTGTGTGCATGCGTGTGTGTGTGTGTGTGTGTGTGTGTGTGTGTGTGTGCGCGCGCGCACGCACGCTTCCATCCATGTGTCTGTGTATCATAGAAAGAAACCGAATTAAATCCACACAATTTGGAATCCACAGAGCTTCCAGAACATAATGAATGTTTGAACAATGTGATTTTTCTTTCTTTCTTTTTTTTTTCCTGAGCTGCACATTAGACCATATGGTTTTCTCCGTAATGGGTCTCTCAAGATTTGTCATTGGAATGCACCAGTGGTGTTTTAGTCATGCTGTTGCTATTGCAATGTCACACCCAGGAATTGGTTATCTATGCAGCTGGCCGTGATTAGTCCTGAAATACCCAAAGAGTTTGTCTGGAGTTGAGCTCCCCTTGGAGAGTTGGCAGTGCTGTCAAATGTTGGAGAGTTGGATGTTCTTGATTTCCCATTTAGGTTTACACACATACTACAAAGCCAAAAGGGCGGCAAATACAGCTCAGGCATACAGATATGTTTTATGTCAATATACTGTATAGCATGCAATATGCGCAGAGAGCTACCAGCCCCTCCAGAGTAGTAGAGCATCTATTGAGATGATAGAATAGCCTACTGTGAACACGGATAGTTTTGCTGCATCACCCTCACTTGAGTCAGACTCCTCATCTCTAGCCTTTGGGCCATGTGCAAATCTGGCAATTCAAGCTGACAGAGACTATGATGCATGCTTGGCAGTTGACTAACTCTGCATGTTTTAACACACTACATCACTGTTAAACTGCAGTTGGAGTCATCTGCAGCCGGTAATGACTTGTGTTTATTTTTTGTGATTGATCTTATTTTTATTTAAATTGGGTAAACAAATGTCTGGCGGAAAGTTATCGCGACGGCTGTGCATTTTTCATCTCTCACCATTAATGTTGTTCATTTTGTCCTAGTACTCTCCCCAAGGAACATCGGCAAAATGCAGGCAATCAGTTTTGAGTATCTGCATAACTCAATTAGTACTTCAACACGCCTTTGAATTTCCATTTGTTTGTGAAACTTCTCACACACACACACACACACCTCCTTCTCCTTCACCAATTAATTTGTTGTAGATATAAAGGACTTCCTGAAAGACAGCTTCTCAAACTAGTCTGAACACACTGGGTGAGTGGGGCCCTGCAGGTATGCTGCTGAATGTGTGCTGGCAGCTTACAAATTTTCCTGAGTCCTGCAGGTGTGAAAGAAATGGAAAGTGACTCAGAGCAGAGCAAAGCGACAGCAAACTCTTTCTTTTTGGTCATGACACACTCACCGAATGACCACTACAGCCCTGAACTCCGCTTTCCCGGCACAGATGTGACCACATCATAACAAACAAAAGTCACCGTGCCCAGGACAGAAATGTTTGAAATAAATGTAACAATTTAGCATATTGTGTATATACAGTAGAGTCATTGTTATTATGCATGGAATGTGACATCAACTTACTGTGACTGACTTAGATTTCAGTGTTATTTCAAACTGTGAATATTATTATAGAAATTAGAGCGCTTCTATGTGGTGGGTCAATTAACCTGGGGCATGGGCGGATTATGAACTTTCGGGCCCCTGGGCCCAGATGTATTAAGGGCCCCCCACTAATTGTCGTATATGTGGGAGGGGGGGTTTGGGGGTCCTCCCCCAGAAAATTTTTAATTTGTTTGATGTGATTTCCTGTATTTTGGTAGCCTGGCGGGCCATCCTATATCATTGAAATGTATAGTCTGGAATCGAACCATTTACCTCGCTTAATCCAAGGGGCGGGCAGAGAATTGTCTTTCAAACTGCCTAGGCATGCAATAGGCCAGCGCTACGACCATATCCGTATCCGGTCGGCAAAACGGCAAATACATCCTTCTTCGAAAGGAATGACTTAAGTGCATTGTGTTGCTCAACTTTTCAAAGAAAAGCACAAGTCCAACTCCTCCAAAGTTGGCATGCGCGCCGATTCAAACAACCGCTCTTCGTTAGCCATAGCCACCTTCCTTGTTGTTCACTGACTGTCGTTATCCTGTTAAGCCCGCCTTAAGACTCTCTAACAAAATAGAGCGCTGTGATTGGATGAAGTCCACGGCGTCAGCCAATAGAAATCCCTATGGTTTGATACTAGACGTACAGACTGAGCAAATTAATTTGCCGCCGCTAGGGTGCGTCTAGATTTCTAGGCTAGTATTCTGGTGCATTTTGGGGATGGCCAATACTAAATTCAATCAGATTCATGGCCTACATCCTGATTTGTTGATTGTTGAGGCAATGATTGCATGCAAAGGCTTGGGTTTCAGGACTCTATTAATCTGGGGTTAATTGAGATAGAATGAAAACATGAATAGAAAGGAAACTCAACAAAAGACAAAATGGATGAAGGCAAAAGACAAAGGAGAGTAAAGTGGGTCGTTGCTATGAACATGAGTTAAGCTACTTAGCCTTTCTGACGGCGCCAGCAGTGTTTATGGGGCCGAGATGTTGTGATTAAACGGTACGCTCTCTTTGGTTCAGACCAACACGACTACATCAGCCACCTGCTTGGCTTGGAGCTGTGTTTGGATCAGCCGAATGGTGGATTTCTGGTTGGGAGTCCGAGGTGTAGTGAACAATGTCGGCAGAGTGAGTCGTGTGCCTTCCAGATGGCAGGGACCAGGTAGAATTGAAGGTGGTGCTTTCAAAGCCGTAATGTGAGGCTCGGTGCGGTGGGTTGCCATGTGGAAATCAGAGTTCCATTGTGCATCAGGCCTTTAGTTAAGCTTCGGGAAACACATTGAGGGAAAAGCTCTCACATTTGCAATAGTGCTGAGCTTACAGGAGAAGGCCTCACCACACTTATATGATGTAAAAATGTGAAAAATAAAGATGAGCGCTATTATTACAAGTGCTATGACTAAATAATAAAAATGATTATAATCCAAAAAAGGAAATAAAAATGTAAAAATTAAAAGAATCAACAAAGTAAAAATGTTAATTTTTGTTACAACTAACATTAACATTAAAATTAAATTACATTTTAATGCAATTAAATTACATTAAAATGACTTGTAAAATAGTAATTCTATAGTACCAAATTAAACATAAAATAATAAAAAGTATATCATAAAATATGCAAGTCACTAATACAAAAGTGAATAATAACCAACAATTGCAAGAGAATTTAGTCCTACTAAAGATGAGGTGTTGGAATTCCCCTCGCAGATCCAAACATGTACAAGTGCAGGATTGTCTGTAACTCATTCCAAATATGTGATGCTTTACAACACAAGGCAGTTTTCCCTAATGCAGAATTGACATTATATGGGTGGTATGGTTCAGTTGATACACTGAATGGGTGGTATAGTGAGTTTTAAAGTAGAAGTATGAATTTTGAAGTAGAGAGATCAGATGTGTGTAAACCAATGACAGTTGTGTACACATAAAGTTGTTAAAATGTGATATGAGGAAAGATATCCACAACTGTCACATTACCCTCAATTAGAGCATATTCAAGCAGTAATTACAGGGCAGTTACCACTGCCAAAATAAGTGTGTTAGTAAATATGTGTCTTGCTGTGTGTCTCTCCCTCTGAATGATTGGCTGGAATGAGAGTGGGAATTAACACTTGGAACATCTGTTGCGGCAGGTTGTGTTTGAAGAGATCTCTTAATGATTGGTTACCCCTTGATCAAGGGCTAGTTCTGTTTAATCTATCAAAGTAATGCAGTGTGCAAGCGAGGAAAGATATGAATCCAAGCTCACAGGATTGCCTCCGATCAAGAGCCACTGTGGATCTGAGTCATAGGGAGTGTGGAGAGGCCCTTGATCAGATGGAAGGCTAGATTCTACAGCCCTGGTTGTGAAAGGCTAGATCATGTGAAAGGCTGTTCATGTGAAAACGCAAAAAAGACCAGAGTTTTTTGGGTTGAAGCAAACTGTACTACGTGCTACTGTAAGCAAGTAAGTAAGTAAAGAAACAAGAAAGCATGCAAACAATTATTAGCAGTGAGTGGATTGTGTCTTATGTGCGTTAGGATTTATGCAGAACTACTAATGAAATGGAGGCCAGTGAAACAAGGCATCAGCGTGTGTGTCTGTTGCTATTCTGTGGTAATGTGTGCCTGTCACATATAGTCAGTGTAATTAGGGAACATTTAAAACGCTCAGCGTGCAGCCGCAAACAGGAATCGTACACGTAGGTGTCGGTAAGCATTAAGCTGAGTGACACAAACTAGCACATCAGCATTTTAAATGTGTTTCTTTATTTATTATAATTTATTATTTTTTTTCCCCTTTCTTTCTAATGATGGGTTTTAGTGGCGTTCTCATCAAATGCAAACTGCCGGAATGCGTGTGTGCTAATGAAGCAATTGAGACGGAAGGATGCGGTGATGGACTCTGATGCGTCCCTAAAATAAAACAGCAGTGGTCGGGCAATGATAAACTAACTCCCAGGGAAGGTGACGTGTGCCACGGGTCCCATGGGGGCCCCCTGTCTGTAGACATGTTCTCCACACCCCTTTTGTTCTGAATTATGCATGATATTTACTAGCCGGAACTGGCCGACTTGACGCTATTTATTTATTAATTCAGAGTCTGCATTGAAATGCCTGGAACGGCTCCGACTGCCCAGGAAGTAGCCGCTGTGCTTGTCACAAATCATCAGTGCGTGTCGTCAGTTGGCCACCGTCAGCTGATCACTGCCTGCATGGAGGTCTGTTGGAGGGGGGAGGGGGGCCCAAAGGCTGTTCATGTGAAAACGCAAATGTCTTTCCGTGTGCAATGCTTCTTTCTTCCCCCTCCGTAGTCAGTAGACATTCATCAGCAATGCATATGTCTAGAACGTGTGTGTGTGTGTGTGTGTGTGCACCTCAGTGAATTGTCTGTGTTCAGTATGCTTTGTCAGTGTTGGAATGTGAGCGCCATGCTCTGTATTCACAGGCGGCCCGGCTCCCTGACGGCAGCAGCCATTGTGAGGCACGTGATAAACGAGCAATTGAAAGCTTAGCGTTGTCAGGGCACCAGCTGTGTGATGTAGCGGGATCCTTGGCACTAACGCTCTTGCCCATCTGGAGTTGAACTATTGGGGCCATTTCGTACCACACAGAGTGTCACGATTCGGCCTGGTGAGGTTTAATCATCGTAGATGTTGAGCATGCTCAGGTCTTGTAGAGGAGTCATCTCGCTTGGATGTGATATGTGACTGCTGTGAGAGAGACAAAAAAAAAACTTTTAGAGGGGGAATTATTTGAAGTTATTTCCATTTGTATCTTTCAAAATAAGCTTCATCAGACTGTCTTTATAGCTCTGTGAGGGAAAAAAGAAGTGTAACTCAGAAGGTCACTTTGATGAGGCACTTGCCATGAAACACAATGAGGAGGAGGGCTAATTGGGTGAATGCTAATGCTGGAGGACGAGGCCCCCCCAATCGGTTCAGAGCCTGCCTAGGACTCCTGGGCCAGATTGATTCTGTGTTTGCCGCATCGCAGTCCTTGAACATGGGTATCATCGTATCAATTGGGTGACCCGGTGGCAGGTCCGCTATTCAAACGTGTGGGACGTGCTGGGCTAATCTTAGACCCCGCGGTCCCTCGTCAGCTCCTGCCTGCCGGCCTGCTGCCTCCTCCTCCTTCCTCCCGGCTGACTGCATTTGCATTCGTCTCCTCTGCGTCGACCCTTTCTCTCGGAGAAATCTGATGCTATCTCCAGTCTCGGTGTCTGCACAGGCCAAGCTCTGGATGAGCTTCATTGGAATAATGCACAGTTGAAAGCGCTAAGGCAGCTCCCCAGGCACATGCCATGCTAAGGAAGCCAAAGCCTTCTGATCTGGGGGAGCCAAACGTGGGAATCATGTTGATTTTGTTCTCTCTTTCGTGGCCAACTGTACATCGTGCTTTCAGTATTTTTTTTTCTCTAACAATTTTTAGTTTTGTTCAATCCTGCAATCACACAGTATTTGGTTCACACAGCAGCCTGGCAAATCTGTATTAGGGAGGCACCATGCTTATTGTGATATTTAGACAATATCCAATCCTGAATGGCATGCATATTAATGAGCTCCGTAATTGATTTAATGAAGTCCAAATGTCGACACTTCCCTGTTGGAAGGGGGTAAGATGTTGAACCCTTGGTGATGCGTAACGATCTGGATCCTGGCTGATTGAGCTTGATTAATGCTCTCTGGTAGAGCGCGATTTGACTCTGCTCTCACACTGACGCGCAGAAAGTCCTAGAAAGTCATTAGACGCTCCAGAACTGCTTTAACTTTAGAGGACACCAGCGCCGCAGCTGTAATGCCAGGTCAGGTTTTATCGCTCAAGGAAGTCACTTTGTTATAATCTTTTGAAGAAAAAAAAAAGTTATAATCGTCGAGCATCCCACAACAAAAGCAACTAAGCAAATCAGATTTTCATTCCGAGCTATAGCATAGTCTAATCCTCTTTTTTTTGATGAATGTGAGCAATATGGCACAATATTGCGTTAGAGTTTTCATTTTGAGTGAATTAGGCGTTCTTTTTTTTCTTTTTTTATATAGAACTCCCTCAGAAGAATGCGAGGATGACATTACACCCTGTCTGAGACGTCTCTCTCTGTCACTCTCCGTCAGCGGATGTCATCTGCTGTCTATTCACTACACGCCACAGTTGTCTCATCATGCAAATCAAATACGAGAGGATGGGAAGAAGTATTAAAATATATTAAAATTCATTTAAATGTATTGAAATGAGCATGGGAAGGCTCCACGAGGCAAATCAGGCTGATTGTGCTGCTGTTATGAGTAGAAGGGCAGTGGCATTCATTTGTGTAAACCTTCAAGGTTGATTTTGAAATAGATCTCATAAGTGCGCAATACCCTCTATGACTGTAAGGATACCTCTCTGGTGATGGCTCTTGTCATAGATGAAATGTTGTTTAATAGCTAAAGGGATATGTCTTTTTTTTTGTGTTTGTTGTAGTGTTGTTAATTGATTATATCCAGTCTCCCTTGGTTGCTTCCATTTGAACAGAAGAGATGAAGTTTGCGGTATGTGTCACTGCAGATTTGTGTTTTGTAGACTTTATATTAGGAACTGGGGTCAGTTTTTTTAAAAGATGTTTTTAATCCAGACTTGTCTAACTTTTTGGCCCTCGGTGTGTGAGTCTCTTCTGCCTGCTGCTCAGTTTTTCCCAACATTTATTGGAAACACTGCTGAAAAAGTTTACTGTACTGTGCTTGTGTGTTTGTGTTTGTGTCTGTGTGTGTGTGTGTGAGACAGAGAGAGAGAGTAAGTGTGTGTGTGTGTGTGTGTGTGAGTGTTAGGTCTCTGTGTGAGTGAGTGTTTTTGTTTGTTTCAGTGAGAGGAAATGTGCAGGTTGAGCAAAAAATCTCTGGTCCTGCTCTGCTGACCTCATAGATCTGTGCTCTGCGCTAGAAAACCGAAATCTCAATTACAGTTGTCCCCAACACAGAGGTGCCAGCCCAGGTCAATGAAACTTGCAGTGGCAGCTAAAGGTTAATATGCTGTCGGGAAAGGATGGACATGCAATCTGTGGCATGTAATGCTGAAGCCCCAGGGTCACAATGACCACAGTTTTTTCACCCAGTCCAAAACGATCTGGTAAAACACTACTGTAAGGTGCTACTTTGAAACTGACAGAACTGTGGTACAGTCCTAAAGTTGAGTTGACTAGTAGACTACCTTCAAAAGTAAGCATAGTCTATCACATGGTCATTCATTTGGAATCTTTACGAGAGTAACATTGTAAGTAACAACACATTTGTGTCCATGGGCGGACTGGCCATCTGGCATACCGGGCATTTTCCCGGTGGGCCGACGCACCTTTTGGGCTGATAGAATAGGCTATATAATTATTTTGCCCAACGATCGGCCCACAGGAAGGACAATCAGCGGCCCATTGGTTACATTTTCATATTGACACTGGAGTGATCCAATAACAGCTCACGTCAGGCCCCACCCCTTCAATTTTGGCTCAGAGCCAGGATTCTGTGAGCGCATCAAAAGTTAATCGAAGTTGCCTACACGAAATTGCGGCGGTTGCCGGTAGGCCTAGTGACAATTGTGCAAAATTAACACCAATGTAGAAGCTTCAAAAATACAATATTGCAAGTAGGCTAGCATATGTCAGCAACATGTTGAAGTTCGTTGAGTTTGAACGAGGATGTAAGCAAGCTTACAGAACAGAGTGCAGGTGGTGGTGGACAGTGCAGGTGGTGGAGAGTGCGAGTGAGCCTAGTTGAGGCTACATGATAAGAACTCAGTGGTGGAGCAGGTAGGCTATGTATGCCATGCTGACGCCTGGCGATGATGATTATGATGACTTATTAATTGAGATAATGTAATGATATGGTAATGATAACATAGTAAGGTCGTACTGTGATTTATAATAACAATAGCGCAACTTAAATTTTCTAAATTAATGATTTGCAAACCTGGACAGCAAAAGAGTGTCAAATCGACGTTAACTGATTCAGTTGAATCAGTTTCCGTCAGATGGCCAAAATTCAACATCGATTGCATGAGTGGTGGTTGGTCTCTCAAAGTAGATAAGGTTTCTATCTTGGAAGGGTTATCATAGTAAAGATGGGCTAAAAGACTGTAGACTGACAGAAATGTAGGTTACAAAACGTCAAGTCATGCACAAGTCAACTATAACCTATATAATATGCTATACTGTTCCAAAATGCTTGTAGCTATACTGTTCCAAAATGTACCATCAATGTAGGTACAGTAGGCAGTATATACAGGAATAAAATATTTCCAGCAACAGCCCTGTTTATTTTGTGTTGTTTCAGTTGTGATAACTGGTATAAATTACATTAATGTCTACGGCAATCTGGGTAATTTAACTCTTTACACATAGGCTTCAGTAATTTTTTGGTGCTGCTGTCAATTGAGCATTGTATAGTTTAAATGTAGCCTATTGGATAATTTGAAATGATACTTTGAATTCAAGCAGAAACTCTTGCTTTGCTTGTATAGCCTACTTGAATATGGAGATCATGTGCTCCATGGCTACCTCTGATCAGTCAGAGTGATAGCCAATGAGGCCTACATCACTTTCGGTGCTCCATGACAGTGTATTTAAGGGTAATGCAAAGATTTTGTATTTAATTAGGCGTGCCCGAGTGATTTGAGGGCCGCTTGGGCCAAATATGCCAGGGCCGATTTTTGGTCCCAGTCCGCCCCTGTTTGTGTCCCTTCTGCAGTCACAACTAGTGTCCTCTGCATGTTTTCTAGACAGTGGGTGGGTGAGAGATAGCGCTCGTTTTGTGGGAGGACTGCATCAAGTGTCTTTGAAACACATTAGAAAATGGACATGAAGACTAAGGCCTCTACAGTACTAAGCAGGCCAGTGATAAAGGGAAAGGTGAGAAATAACATTAGTATTACCTTACAAAGAGTGAGATTAAATTTGAATGAATGTGCCTCAGACAAAATCAAAAGAATGAAGAAATGAATGGACTAAAACACAAGATTGTACTTAATACATTCTACTTTAGTTTGGTGACCGGCAATGCATCTAAATGTGTGGTGGATTTGAGTTGGCAAAGTATCTATTATGTTTATGAACCTAAAAGAAGTTATGAAAGCTTTTGCGTAGATAGCTATGAATGCCTCTGATAATGCCTTTCAGGACCACACACTTGCAAAATTGCCTTTTGTCATATTTTTGTTCTGTGGAAAATTGCTTTTTTTGTTGTTGTTTGCTCTGTGGGCTTATATAAATGTTCCAATAACAGTAGTGCTGCCTGATGAATACAATGGCATGGAGGCAGACTTGTTTGGCCTCAGGTAAGGGTACCTCAGAAATGAATTTCTTTTTTTTCCCCCAGTGCTTTACTCTTACACTTGCTGACTGATTTGTTGTAGTTATATTCTGATGGCAGGATTTGGCAAGGCTTTGAGAGTTAATCAGTAGGCTTTTGTGTGTGTTTTTTTTACAGTGCTTCAAAGATTCTCCATTGGGTTTTTGTGTTTGAACATTCCTTTAAATTAATGATGGAATCATTAAAGTCTTGAATATATCTAGCGTATTCAAAACTCTGAAGAAACAATGCTTTCTTACTAATGCTTTACAAAATGATGTTATGTTATTATTTCTCTAATGTATTTTAAGTTCTTGATAGTTTTTCCTAATTAATCTTTAATCATTATTGCCCATTCGTGGCTATTTCATTCAACTTGTGTGTCAGATGCATTCATTAAGATAGTGTGGTATCTTGTGTGATCGGATGGTTTATCTGGTGTGATGTGGTAGCATGCATGTTGTGTCACTATGGGGGTTGAAGTGCATTTTGCTAGGCTAGGTTGTTGGGTATGAGTATGTGTCTGTGGGAAGTCTCTAGACCATTATAGTACAAGGAATTAAACATCTTTACCTGTGTGTAGCTAAAATTAACCACTGATAAAATTTACAAATTGTGAATTGTAGTCTGCAATTAAATCTGATTGAACATTTTCTGAGAAAATAAACATTAACACCAGTATTTAACTAACAATGTATAAATTGATCTAATCTAGCTCCATTTATGCTTCAGTTGGCCATAAAAACACTAAAACTCTTCGCTCTTAAATAGGCAACCTGTTCTCACAGTCATTAAATTAACTGAATTAAAATGAAGCATCTGAAGGATAAAAGGATTAAGTTATTGGCATATTCCCTATAGGGTAGAATTCAGTGTGATGTAATGAGTTGCATGGAACATATACAATAGCTCCAGGTGAAGTTGGCTATGATGTGTTATTTTAACTGTTATGAAAACTTGTGTTGAATTTATTTAATCTAATTTATGTGTTGCTATATGATATAGCTTGGCTTTCTATAGCCATTATTTGTCTGTTTTTTAGAGCCTACTTTGATAGTGGGCTGGAGCTTTGCTCAGTTACAGAAAATTAAACCATAGCTGATATTGAAAGGGATCTGAAAACACAGATTTCACAAATAGGAACTGAATGATATACACGCACGCACACACACACACACACACACACACACACACACACACACACACACACACACACACACATCATAGAAATGTTCTGTTGCAGACTTCTTGCAACTGTAGCCTCAGGCACCGTTGGTCCATGTTAACGTCTGAAGTGCACCACCTCTCCTTCAAAATAAATTAATTAAACAAAGCATGGCTTTGCAACTGGTCTTGATGTGTCCCTGAGGGAGGTGTGTGTGTGTGTGCAAACTGAGACTCAGCTGGTCATTGTCTGGAGCCCTCGAGACGCATGTGTGCTGCCTCGTCTTAGAGCAGAGCAAACAGGCCACCACCACGACCCCTCCTGGTCCCTGGCCCGGGCCCCCACCTTTCTGAGGGACCCCATATGTGGTTGGCAAGCCGCCCCTCAGGCCCGTGCCAGCGGCTGCGATCACTGTGCGGACCCTGCTGTCAGATACCACCCCCCCACTCATCGTCTGGTGCCCGCGGGGTACTCGTGTGGAGCGCCTGGCAGGACGTCACCCCCGGAGGCCTCTTAAGACATGCAGAGACCCCACCACACACACACACACACCTCAGAGGCCTCTTAAGACATGCAGAGAGGCGTTTCAGGCAGGCGTGGCAGCGACGGCGGCTTTGAAAGCAAGAGAAGCTGCAGAGACACCTGCCAACACCCCCACCACACACACACACACACACACACACACAGACACACACACACACACACACACTCATACTTCCCTACCCCCCTCTACCCCCTCTATCCTACCCTGAGTCCCCAGGCTACAGAAAGATCTTAGGGGTTAATGATTTTTAATGAGGAGTGTGGTGTGAAGTGGAGCCACAGGCAGGCTCCAACATTAAAGCTTATTAAGCATTTCTTTTACATTCAAAGTGCATGCACCTAGGGACACCACGTCTTCTGCAGATCCAGTGCATGCTCACGGTGGGGGGAGCCAAGCCATTAGTGCAAAGTAGAACTCATGAGTTTTTTGGAACACTGATCGGAATGATAAGCTTTTTTGAAGGATGATTTTATCACACTGAAATTCAGGTGTGATGCTGTGCTCTCAGGATCATGCAAATAGCTCCATTCAACAAATGTAACTTATTAATGACATTGGTTGGATCAGCTTCCGTGACTGTTTCCATTCAGACAGGCCACAAGCTCCATCGTAGTGGCTTGTCTGAATGCGTTCAGTGAAACTCATTTACCCCTATAAATGACACGCGGCTTCATCTATCCATGTTTATATACTGTGTAGATTTAAGTGTCAGCAAGACTATGCTTTGCAGCATTTAACAGCTGCTGTGATTTAGGGAACTGTGCTTTTGATAAGTTGTTGTAATGTAGGCTATATGACTACTCATAACTGTTAATCGTAGTGTAAATATTTATAATAAAATATTTTATAATAATATTTATAAATATTTATTGATGTCAATGTAAGTCGCCTCGGAAAAAAAGTGTCCTCTAAGAAACATAAACATAGACATACCGGTCCTCTTTACTCTTACAGTGGTTATTGGAATAAACCCCCTAAACTCACTTTTCTTAGCAGATACCACACACGCACACATACACATACACATACACGTACACGCACACACACACACAGATATTTCTGTTATCAGCCCTTGTTTGTTATAGTGAAGACTTAGCCTTGTTTGTTGGCTTAAGTTGCATTTAGAGTTTAAGTGACTGAAATAACCCCTGTAATACTTCCAAAACACTTATGATATGAATATTCCACCATCAGTTCCCTCATAAATATTCAAGTGTATTTGAGTTGTGACAGTGGGTAACCTTGAGGTCAGATGGATGTTAACAGCAGTCACCTAAATATTCATGGGCATGTTCCTCAATAGGACGTACGACAAGTCTGTCAGTCTTTTAAAAATTGCAAATCAACTTCGATGAAAAATTCAACTTGTCATTAGAGATAAATATCTTTAAAGCATCATCCTAAAGGCGCCACTGACTTTGGACCAACAAGCCATTTGACTTTTAAATTTAATCTAGCCCTGTGTCCCATTTACCTGCGTGCACAATTATACAGCAAATTAAAAAATGTATCCACACGTGGCTTGTCCCTCATAAATAAATGCATCCAAGAAAAACTGATTAACCGGTTATCAGCGGCCATCCTCTGGTATGCCAGCTTTCCCCAGACAAGGGAGGTGGCAGATATCTGCCACGAGCTGATTTCATTTTCGGCGACTCCGCCGAAGAGGCCGCCTGTGGTTCCTCGGTGCCGCTTGGCATACCCCCGTGCGCTCCTGTGCCCGCCTGGCGTACTCCTGTACGCTCCTATGCCCGCCCGGCGTCCCTCCTCTCCCTCTCTCTCCCCCACCTCGCTCACACATCTGCTAAAGCACTTGTTGTTGTTGTCGTTGTTGTTGAGAACAGTCAGTTGTGCTCCTCCAGAGACTGCCACCGCCACCAGCATCACCACCGCCATCACAACCACCACCACCGCCACCACCACCACAACCGGTAGCAACAGCCGTTATTAAAAGTGTCCCTGTTTCCATTTTAAGGTGTGAAGCTAGCTCTAGTGCTAATGAGAACAGTGTGACGGCCTCTGCAAGCGGCGGGCTTCTCGACGACAACAAAAGGGATCAGACGGCTATAAATTCACCAGGGGAGCAGTGTTGCAGGCGCAGGAGTAGCGTTAGGAGTCTGGGGGAGATGATCAGAATTCGCATCCCGTAACATTCAGGTGTGTTTGTGAGCTAAAACAGCCTTTGGAGTTGAGCGAGATATTTCCAAATCCAGCCTCCCTGCTGAGTGTTTTGTCAACACAACACACACGTTCACACACACACACACACACACTTGTGAATCCCTATCAACTTTTGTAGGCAGTTCTCCGCACTTTGTATTTGTAAAAAAATGTTCACACTCTCAGAAATAACTCCAGATATCTTGAAGTTGTACAACCGAGTATTTGTTTCATTTTTCTGCAATTTAAATGAAATAAGGAAGGGTTAAGGTACCCATTTGAATCATTTCTGTTTCATTTGATGTGTTTAGATATTTTTCTCTCCTCATGCATACACATTTCAGCCCAATCCCAGATGTGCAATTAGTTTTACTCTTGAAAGGAAGTCTCCTGCCAGATGTTCCCATGTGGTTATCTGACAAACGCTGAAAACTATCAGACACAAATTATGTGTTTGTTAATACACAGTCATATCAGAAGAAGAACAACAGGATAGCTGTGGTGGACACTGCTGTGGGCAGATATGTGTCAGTAATGACAACTTTATTTCTGGACATTATGTCTGACTGAGTAAAATACATTGGTAGATTTTTGGTAGGGGTGATGCCCGATGGGTTTGCCATGGAGCTGAAGAATAGCAGTCTCACTAGGCCTCAATCAGGGTAACCAATGAGAATGAATGAGAGCAATGTCTCTGAAATCTGATGAACCTGATGAAGCATAGGCGAAACGCGTTGTTCACTACTAAATAAAATCAGCAAAGAAATCCCACGAGTGTGCGGTGATCCTTCACTCTCCTGTCTCTGAAATCTCATTATACAGCATAAAACATTGCAAAATACATCAGAATGTTGCCAGAAAAAAAATAATCTAGTGCCATCACTGAGCATTTATTCTGATATCTTGATATCGGGCATAATTGTCATGTACATGTAAGCCATTTTTGCCAACTAGTTAACTAGTGAGCCATGTTTGTGTGAACTAGTTAATAAGCACACTAGTTAACTAGTGGGAGCCAAAAGGCTCACTAGTTAACTAGTCAACACATTTTAGCTTCACTAGTTAACTAGTGAGAGCCAGAAATGTCTACTAGTTAACTAGTAAAGGCCAAAATGCATACCAGTCAGCTAGTTGAAGGCTTTTGGGTCTCACTAGTTAACTAGTGACAGCCAAAAATGTGCACATGTTTACTAGTGAAGGCAAAACACATCACTAGTTAACTAGTTGCAGTAGGTCAATGTCATAAATGGCTTACTAGCTAGCTAGGTGATGGCAGTAGGCTCACTAGTTAACTAGTTGATGCATCATTTGTCCAAACTAGTTAACTAGTGAGGTCATAAATGTATACTAGTAAACTAGTTCAAGACAAAATTCACACTAGTCAGCTAGTGGCGCAGAATTCAAATTAGGAGGCGGAGAATTCTGGAAATTGAGGCTTTCTATTGGCTCCCTATGTCCAAATAGAACATGACAACCAATCACAGTACAGAATTTCACGAAATCCCACCCACAACATTTGCATGTGGCACACAAGTTAACATGCTGGCCAAAGGTACTCTAGCTAGTAAACTAGTGGCTTCAGTGTGACACTTACATGTAAACTAGTGAAGGCAGAACTGCTCACTAGTTACCTAGTGAAGACACAAATGCCCACTAAAAAGGTCTAAAAAGTGTCACTAGTTTACTAGTGTGCACCAAAACACCCACTAGTGAACTAGTGATGGCAATTTCCATTCGACTAGTTAACTAGTGAGGTGCAAAAAGTGTCACTAGTTTACTAGTGTGCCCCAAAATGCCCACTAGTTAACTAGTGAGTGCCATTTCAGCCCCACTAGTTAACTAGTGAGATGCCAAAATGGTCACTTGTTAACATGTAAAGGCCAAAATACCCACTAGTTTACTAGTGAGGGTGTTGTGGGCCTTACTAGTTAACTAGTGGCATGTATATTTTGTTCACTAGTTAACTAGTTACACCTAAAAAGAGTAACAAGCTGACCGTTTTTGTCCACTAGTTAACTAGTGGAACAATTGAAGTCTCACTAGTTTGCATGTGTGGCAGTGAAGCAGCTCACTAGTTAACTAGTGTGCACAAGACACACACTAGTGGCTGTTTTTGGAGCTATCTAGTTCACTAGTAATGCAAAAGGTACTCTTACAAGTTAACTAGTGACAAATTGGCCTTCACTAGTTAACTAGTTGACATGTTTGGCCTCACTAGTTCACTAGTAATGGAACAGGACATGCTCACAAATGATGCACCAACTAGTTAACTAGTGAGCCTGCTGCCATCACCTAGCTAGCTAGTAAGCCATTTATGGTTCACTAGTTAACTAGTGACATTGACCTACTCCAACTAGTTAACCAGTGAGGAGTTTTGCCTTCACTAGTAAACATGTGCACATTTTTGGCTGTCACTAGTTAACTAGTGAGACCCAAAAGCCTTCAACTAGCTGACTGGTATGCATTTTGGCCTTTACTAGTTAACTAGTGGACATTTCTGGCTGTCACTAGTTAACTAGTGGGCATTTATGCTGTCACTAGTTAACTAGTGTGCACAAACATGGCTCACTAGTTAACTAGTTGACAAAAATGGCTTGCATGTTGGCCTGATATCAAGATATCAGAATAAATGCCCAAGCGGCTGGCCAAATTGCATAGAAGTTAAGAAGTGGGAATTTGACATTCAGTAGTCAGCTAGTACCTTACTAGTTGACTAGTAAAATATAGAAGTCTTTAAACTAGTTAACTAGTGAACATGCTGAGCATTACTAGTTAACTAGTAAGAAATGAAACATATGAACTAGTTAACTAGAGAGAATTTGGGCCTTACTAGTTAACTAGTGAGCATTTTGGTTGTCATTAGTTAACTAGTTCACACAGAAATGGCTCACTAGTTAACTAGTGGATAGAAATGGCTTGCATGTACATGACAATTATGCCTGATATCAAGATATCTGAAGAAATGCTCAATCGGCTTGCCATACTGTTCTGCTCTCTCTCTCCTTCATTGTCAAAGATTTTGATGCATGGAGGTATAACACAAGTCAGGACAGGGATGTATTAGTGTCCCCATTAGTCTCAGTGGCAGTAGCAGTGCCAAGATATTCAAACTTGAGTGTGCTTAAATTGGACACCCTATTTGCTTTGAGGAGCTTTCAGAGTCAATCCTCTGAACTGTGTAGGATAGATAAACAGTGGTATTACTCCGTAATCTCACCGTGAGTCTCAGTGACAGATCGCCAGATGTTCCTTTTGTATGCTGGTCTGTAGGCGGTCATCAAGGCTGGTCGAGAAACATTGTGGGCAAATTTGCAGGTAAAATGTTTTGTTTTGTGGACTTGATTTGTACTATGTTTTGTTTACTCTACGATCCCATGCTGTCACTTGTTAGCTTGTTAAATGTGATGAGGTGTTGGCATCTAAATGAGGTTTATCTGACAGTTAAACGTCTTGCAGGGAGCTGAATGCTTTAGAGCAGATGTTTTCCCTTCCTGATAATCTCTTCCATCTTGTCACAGACTGAGCTGTGACGCACACGCGCATGTAGCGCGCAGCGCGCAGGCGGCCATTTGCCGGCATCTTTAAATCACTGCTGTCCTGTCCTGACGCTACTCATTCTCATTACCGTATGTACTGTTTATCTTCTTAACTTTGTCATTAATCACCATTTACCATAGATTACTTACACAGGGCCGAGTTTTTAGAGTGCAGGGAAAGGCCTACCAGCACTTCTAGATGGCTATAGTTTGTGCAGCTCACTGATTCAAACATTCACGTAAGATATATTGTCATTCTCATTTCTCTTCTGTATATTCTTTGTCTAGTATCAACAAGTAAAATAATGCACACTGGCTGTTAAAAACGTAATTTATTGATTAAACATTTGCTATCACAACTCCGTAAGCCATTCACTCACCCGCCGTTAAAAACGTACTTCCGCGTTGCGTGTGGGGAAACAGATGGACTGTTCCATTGGGAAGAAATAGAGGGGTTTCCCGGGTTCATTGTGGGGCAGCCCATTGTTACGGGGGTGTTTTAGGGGTAATAAATTAAAGCTATTTTTAGGGGTTTAGTAAGGTGTTTTTGTACATGTCAATTATTGTATGTGTTTGTGTATTATGTGTTTTCTTGTTTGATTTGTTATTTGGTAATTACAATGTTGTTATTTAGTTAATTGATTATTTTTGACAGTGGGGTTATCCAGGGGGCGGGGCTACGGATAGCAATGCTCTGTATTAGGCCCCAGGGCTTCACTATGTCGGTGATGGTAGTGATGGGAACATGTCTGTCAATTGATTGTGGTTGATAGTGGTTCAGGGTCTGAGGACTTAGCCTGGCTACTTATGCCTATTTCTTTTTGTTTTGCTACAGTTTTGTTTTGCGTATTTTTCATGCATGGTTGACACTGTAAATATTTGCACGATTTTAAGAAAAGAGGAAAAAGAAAAAAAATAAACGAAGCCTTTCGTTGAAATCTGTTTGGTCTCCTCCGTCTTCTCCACTGCTGTGGCTATCCTGCCACACATCTGTAGGTTACTTCCCACCCACCCCACGACTTCCGCAAGTTTCCGGAAAGACTTGTGGTGATTATTTGGTGAACAGTTTTTTTTGTTTTGTCTTTTTTTACCATGAAAACTTAACAGCATCCGAGTCTGGGCTCCTCTCTTTTCTCTCCACTTTCTACCTCGAAGTTGAAGCTCAGCTGGAATCCTCAGCGAAGTTTCAGCAAATCCTGTTCAATTTGGGAATGCTGAGAGGTGGGTGCGGCAGCAGCCGAGCCTGTGCTTTTGAAATCATTATCTGGCTGAAATATGGGTCGCTTTCTCAAAGCCTGAGGCCCCCGAGGACTGCCGTCGCACACTCTGATGCGGGTGACAGTGATCCAAGGGCCGCCACTGCTGGAACAGTGTACTGTTATTATTGTTTTTCCACCAGGGAATACAACGTGCAGGAGAACATGGGTGCACCACCAGGGACCCAGTGCTTTTTTTTTGTTTTTTTTTCCCTCACTGGCTGAACGCTTTGATCAGTGTAGCATTCCTGGGTGTGTTTGCCCTTTTCCCTTGTAGCAAGAAAAAAAAAAAAAAGGGGGTTTGTTCTCAAAACACAAAAAAATTCTAAAGTCCCTCCAAGCATCGCAAATGCATGTTATGTTGTATAACAGAGTCTCTCATTCATTTGTTTATTTATTTTTCTTATAAAGGCAATACTACGTAGTTTATAAATCTTTCTATAAATAAGTCTTTTTGGAGATGATCAGTATAAAAAGCATCTCTCCAGGACTATTCATATATAGACTTTATTCTTGCACTGTTGCACTGTTGGACTTACTCATTTGCACTATCACCATGACACTCACTCACACAGAGCACCTTACCTTACCTTATACTATGCACAGAGAATCACAGGCTCAGTCCCTGCCTCAGGCTATGCAAGCGCCTCTTGATTGATTAATCACCACTATGTGGATACTGTTTTTAGAATTGATTTAGATTAAGTGTTAGTATAGTTTGTATTTTAGTATGTTTAGTATATTCTTTATCTTCTACTGTCCTTAATGCTTAGTTGTGTTTTTATATTATATACTTTTAATTACTTTTTCTGCTGTTAGTGAATATGTGTGTGTTGTCTTTATGCTACTGAGACCTTGAATTTCCCCTGGGGATCAATAAAGTATCTATCTATCTAGCTATCTATCTATCTATCTATCTATCTGGTTTCTTTTTAAAAAAGACATTTTCTTAGAAGCTTATACAATAGCCATGTAGGCTAGATTCAAAGTCCTCCCATTTTACTGTGGAAACTGATTTCTCTTACATTAATGGCTACTTCTAATTCAAACCCTGATTGCATAAAAGGCAATACAGAAAGAATAAACCTAATCTGTCAATATGTTATTTGTTTGTGGCAAAGGTTAAAAAAGACTGCAGTTGATTTATTTCAGACCTGAGTTGTGGAAAATAAGTCATTATCATTAAGGCCTACACTTACATGTGCAATAACTCTAATATGGAGCCATCTGTATCGTGAGGGTACTGTCCCTGCATGCCCAAGTGGCCTTTTCAATGACCTGTAATTACAGAATCCGTGCCAAGGCAGTCATCTGTGTATGCAACCCAACCAAAACTCTCTGCCAAATGAGATGCACATATAGTTTTAGTCCAGGAATTCACTTCCTATTCACATAATACACTAGCCAAACAAGGAAAAAATTATCACTTTGTGCTACCAAGAATTTTTGACAATACTTTGTGTAAATATTTGGTTTCTTTTCATCTCTCAAGACGTCAAAGACTTGTGTCATTTCAATATTTACCTCTCACTCCCTCGACATGCCAGATGGTCAAAAACACAATGCACAAAGAGTTGATTTGTCTCCGCACTCTCAACTGCCATTGGGGAGCAAATTCACTGCTGTGCCAAACATGTCTGATCTTCAAGCTCTAAATGCAAAAAAAAAACAAAAACACAGGGATGTTTGCTTCATTTGGTTGTGAAACACACACACACATGCACACACAATCATCTGGAGTGTCTACAGCTAATATTCCACTGTGCTCCTCCCTTATGTCTGTCAGCAGGGACCCAGTAAATGAAAGCCTCCATTTTGCTGCACTACCCAAGCATGTTCTGCCTGCATACCAAAGAGCTCAACTCAAGTTAACAACTCAAACTGCGTAAAACTAGACACATGGAACATAAAAGAACATAACAAAGTGGCACAGCGCCATTGATATTCATGTTACATGAACACCGCGTCTGTTATCTGGTCTCCCGACCATGGTAGCATGTGAGCCGCAGCACAGAGGCTGACCTTGCTAGAAGTCTGCGAGGCGAGTATGCACTGGGAAACATGGACCTTAAGGGACGTCGGGCGAAGGCACGGTGCCTGACATCGGTCTGTCTCTAGAGAGCGCTTCCCCATCCCCTTTGCGGACGGCTGGTATCTTGTGATCCATAAAAGCGGCTGCAGCGGTCGGTGTGGCGGTCCTTACTGCTCGCCTGAGACCGGCTAGCGCCATGCGATCTCATCTCACAGTCTTGCTCCTTGGAAACATTTACCGCGGCCATCGATTTGTTCTCACACGCTACCCCCACTCTAACACACCCCAGCCCACCCACTCTCCCCCTCTCAACACACACACACACACAAGCCTTTCCTTCTTGTTTAAGCATATCAGATTTAGAGGGTGGCTTCAGAGGCTGATGGGTGATGGGATTGATTGCCGAAGACAAACCTGTCAATTCCCGCGTGCCGAGTAGTTTCTGGGACTGAGTGTTTGTGTGAGGAGAGCAGGAATTTAAACAGCACAGACAGGATCAATGGGATTTTGTTTATAATACATAATAAGGTAAATTGGAAAGATAGTGAAGGAGAATGGAGACCACCTCAAGTGAAGCCATTCATCATTAATGGAGCTTGTTCTTTCTTGTCGCTTGAGTCAATTTCAGTGATTTCAGTAGAAAAACACACACACACACTTTGTAAATTAGTCATTGGTGCCTTGTCCAAACTAGGCAAAGCACAGCCTTTCTTGTCATTTGTTATGTATGTTTACACATTTTGCAGACACAGTGCATATTTATTAGACCAAACTGGACCTTCATGGGAAAGGGTGTGTTTTAGTTATGTATTGTCAGGAAACACATACCGATAGTTTGGTTTAGATAACAGATACATAGTTGGACTTCCTCGCCTGTGTTCGCTGAAACTTTGTACGAGAGCAGGCCAGATCTTTTCTTGTGGTCTGCTTTCTTACATCCTTGGCTTCAAGAAATCCCCCCCTCCAGCCAGTATGTATTGGATCTGAAAAGCTTATTATGATCTGGTAGAGATAAGGATTCAAAAAGAACAGCTGTACATGTTCTCCTGAGAGGCTCTCTGGGCTTCTTCGCCTTCTCTGTGAGCTCCTCATCTGAAGGATGTAGCATAAGACCTCCGATTTCACCGGATATCTTCAGCCCCTCCCCCGCCCCTCTTTTCATTGCTCAGAGTGGCTTACGGGCTGCTAATCCTACCTGACAGTTCAGTGATAATTGCAGAGGCGCAGGCTTGCCCAAGACATTTGGAATCGAATGAGAAGTGCTCCTCGGTATTGACAGCGGAGAGGGAATCCTATTTTTTAGCGATGAAAGTCTTGAGTTGTGGCGTGAGAAATCTCTTCTTTCCCAGGTACAGGTATTTTTGGTAACATTTTATAATAACTACACACAATTAATCATTTATTAAGCATTTGTTACTTATTAGTTAATGGTTTGTTCATCATTAGTAATTTCTAATTTATCATCAGTAAAACATTTGTTCACACAGTTATAAATAGTTTGTTCATAGTAAATAAGCCTATATCTTAAATATGTTTATACATTATTGTTAATACTTAATAAATGATGCAATATGTTTTTTATTAAGTAATATTTCCATTATTTGTAACAGTTGTTACATGCACTAATGATTAGTTAGGGTGAGGATACGTATTTTATAAACCACTTCCTAATACTATAATTCATAATTAACTCAGGAGTTACAAGTGGTTAGTTAATGATATTTTGTGAGCTCATCTAAAGTGAGGACGTTTTATGCATTGCAACACATTTACAAATGAGTTATAAAGTTTACACCTGCATTTATTAATTTAGCCGACACTTTCACCCAAAGCGACTTGTCAATGAAATTAAAGGGCAAGGCCACATTGGTGGACGCCGGGGGTTGAACCCCCAACTTTATGGGTTACTGCATGTTAACCCAGCTCCCTATCCACTACACTACCACTGTCCAGTGTATTACAACAGTCAATTCAAAAAAATAATATAGATATGCGTGTTTACTATGAACAAACCATTTTTAACTGTGTGTAAACATGATTTACAGATGAGAATTAATGTAGGAATAATTCTTTACAAATGAAGAATACAGCATTTAATAATAGTTTACAGATGTTTAATAACAGTGTGTAGTAGAAGAAAACAGAAACTTGTTGTTGGGGTTTCTATCTGGGCCAAGGTAGTGTAGTGGATAAGGAGCTGGACTAGCAAGCAGTAGCCTGCTAAATGAATGAAAAGTTGGGGTTGCAAGGATTCCGCTTTCACTGTTATGTCAATGGCCTTCAATTTAATTGACATGTACATCGCTTGTCTGCTAAATGAATGAATGTGAATGTAATCAAGGTTTAGGAGGACCTTTTTTTTTGTATATTTGATCTCAAGGGGCCATGTCAACCCATTTACAACTCATTTGAAAATGTGTTTGACACCTTCTGAAATAGAAAGTTTCCATCAAATTAATTTATATTACTTTAGAGGTGGCTCACTGTAAAATATCATTAACTAACCACTTATTTTGTATAACCCTGAGTTAATCATGAATTATAGTATTAGGAAGTGGTTTATAACATATGTATCCTCACCCCACATGGATATAACTAATCATTAGTGCATGTGTATATCAGCCTGCTCATAATAATTTATTAAGTATTAACAATAATTCATAAACATCCATTTTAGATATAGGTATTTTGTTATTTACTACATAGCTTAACATGAACAAACCATTTCTTCTTGAAGCGAAATAAACTGAGGATGTTTATCGGACATGCTTGGTTTTTTTTACTGCAGGTAACGTTAATCTTGTAATATCAATAAGGACCTAGGTAATGTTACCGTTAAGCGTTATTGGTTAGTGATGGAGGCATTTTGATTTATTGCATTTGTAGAAAACTATACTGTTTGTATCTTCGACTGTCATTTTATTTGCTACAAAAAATCATTCTGTGCAATGAAGATTTACCAACCATCGTCAGATACAGTTTTGCCTATACATCGTGGAGACTGAGCGCCTGTTTATTTTGTTTTAAGTGCAGGGTGGGAGAGGGAACCGATGTGCTTTGGTGAAAACGTGTGTGAAGTATCCAAATAATGACACCTTCATTTCATTATGGCTGCTTTAGCCGAAAACTGCTTCTGTGTAGTGGGTCCCATTTTAGAAGTGGCTACTTCATGACTCATGGATTTTGAGGGAATGAATTTTTACAAAATGACATGAACATTGACAATTTGTCATTAGGGCACTTTCTATTTTTACCGCTTTTGTGATGCATTTTGCATTTGCAAATAGAAAATTAAACAATATCGGTTTGCTTGGTCTGATGAAAGCCATAGGAAGAATGCCTATTTTTTATGAAAATGATGAACAAAGCACTGGTTAGATGTAAAACAGCATTTTTTGACTAGGCTACTGTTACTTAATTTGTGCATTAACAACTAGTTTATAATTATGAAAATTATTTCATTATAAGTGGTTATTTCATTACTTAAACATTATATTTTAGATATAAATTTTATTTACTATGAACAAACCATTTATAACCGTGTGTACAAATTCTTTATGTATGAGAATCACCATAGGAAGAATGCTTTAACGATTTAAGTATAAATCATGTACTTACAAACATATTTTTGGATAGGCTTATTTACTATGAACAAACAATTTATAATTGTGTGAACAAATGCTTTACTGATGATAAATTATGTATGAACAAGAAATTACTAATGATGAACAAACTATTAACTAATAAGTAACAAAGGCTTAATAAATGATGAATTGTGTGTAGTTATTATAAAGTGTTACCGTATTTTTTTATATCCTGAGACTGAAGTGTCGTTGTTGCTGCTATTAGTATTACTATTATTTATACGAATGATAATACTACTACTACTAATAACTATTACTACTTATAATAATAATAATAATAATAATAATAATAATGATAATGATGATAATTGTACATGTTATTATCCATCATAGTAGTAGATCATCTCAGTGTAGAAGCTTGAGAGGAACGTTAATCAGAAGAGCATTGCCATAACTTGAGAAGGCCTCATTTGTCCCAGCCCTGTAATAAAATGTTTCCATTAGAATCTTGTAAGTGCTCAAGCATGTGATGGCCGTAATTTGGTCTCCCTGCCTCTGATTGGAGTAAGTGTATGTGCTCACAATGAGCAGGCAGTATATCTGTCAGATGTGTTAAGTGTGCTTCTGTCAGGTTTATGGGCTGAATATGAACTTGTGCAGACACAATTTCAAGCTCAGCTTCTCCCACAGTACAACTATATTTGGATTTATGCCGAAGTGCCTCCACCTTTCTTTTAAAGACAGTGATTGCTTTTTCCAGTCGTCCCTCCTAACTAACTAGGATTGTGTTTGTCTGTCTCTGTGTGTCTGTGTCTCTGTGCATCTGTGTCTCTGTGTATGTGTCTCTGTGTCTGTGTATGCGTATGTGTCTGTCTTTGTCTGTCTGTATCTGTGTCTGTGCCTGTGTGTCTGTGTGTGTGTGTGTGTGCCATTGGATTGTCTTTTGTTCATGTGCTGTCTCTAAAGTGTCTCCTCATGTTTTGAATGAAGTGTTAATTGTGTTTCTGCACTTGCTCTGCAGATATCGATGACTCTGCGAGACTATACATGTTTTGCTTCAGCAATGCCATAAGGAACATAATTATTTATTTCTCACTCTCTTCATTAGGATTCAACCAGAAAACATTATGTACACAATACTTAAAAACTCATAAAATATCTAGTCTTTGCTCTGATTCCAGCCTAATTTCAGTCTCAAGCCACTATTCCACTGGATGTGTGGTCTTAGTTTAAGCAGTAAGTCCCGAGAGGCCGTAGGTTACACTGATTTCAGAACAACTAAGGGGCATTGTCAAAAAAAACCCTTAGCTGTTCTAAAATCAGTGTACGGACTCGAGTGGCTTATTACTTTTCTAAAACGGTTACTTCATATATCTGACAAGATTTCTTAAAATACAGCACAGCAGCGAGAAATGTAACGATTTATTCATAGATAATCATTCTTCCGCCAAGAAATATATTTCCTCTATCAGAATGGTTGCCAAGAAACGTCGTAATTCAGCCAATCATAATCAAGGACTGGAACTATTCGTTTTAGAAAGTGTTATACAGTATTACTATTTATTTTTTTATTTAATTTATATAGTATATTTAGTATTTAGTTTTTTAGTTGTTCTAATCTTCTACTGTTATATGTATATACTTATATTTACTCTTTCTGCTGTAAGTGCATGTTGTGTGTGATGTCTGTATGCTACTGAGACCTTGAATTTCCCCTTTGGGATCAATAAAGTATCAACAAAGTATCTGTGGGCAGCCGTGGCCCACTGGTTAGCACTCTGGACTTGTAACCGGAGGGTTGCCGGTTCGAGCCCCGACCAGTGGGCCGCGGCTGAAGTGCCCTTGAACAAGGCACCTAACCCCTCACTGCTCCCGGCGCCCGCCGTTAAAGCAGGCAGCTCACTGCGCTGGGATTAGTGTGTGCTTCACCTCACTGTGTGTTCACTGTGTGCTGTTTGTGTTTCACTAATTCACCGATTGGGTTAAATGCAGAGACCAAATTTCCCTCACGGGATCAAAAAAGTATATATATATATACTATATACTATCTATCTATCTATCATCACGCTAGGGGGAGGCTGGCGACAGAGCTGTCGTCCTCCACCCTGGGCACTGATGGGTATGTCTAGCTCACCAGAGGGTGCTGGCAGATCCAGTTGTGACGGGGGTCTTGAGGTCAGCTATTGACTTCACCGTGGCCCACCCAAAAAACTGACACTTACTCACTTATTCATTTGGCCAATACGTCTTACATACGTCAATTATTACACGGCCTTGTCTCCCCAGAGCAGATTGGGGTCAAGGGAACACCTGTGGCAGCCGCTAATTCAACACACCACTTCTCTGGCTGCTATATGCTAGCCCATTTCCTTAGCCACTATGCTACCATTTTCTTAGCCACTGCTACCACTGACCCTGTGGTGTCGAGAGCATTTTGGCTGGGTGCAGTGAGGAGAGGGTTTAACCTAAATGTGCTGTGCATCCCCAGTGGCCCATTGTACGCCTGGGTGGGAATGTGGTCTCAGTCTGCCTCATCAAGGTTCTCTGAAAATAAATGCCTTTCCCACTAAAGCAGAGAAATATACTCTACCAGCTGGAGCTCCTTAACAAGATATGTCCAATTGTCAAGATATGTCCAAATCTCCTTCCCACTTCTGATACTGATGTGTCAGAACCAGAACCAACTGGCTCCATTGCAAGCTCCATCCTCCCGAGATTGGTCATTATAACTGCAAAACCACCAAATCTATTAAATGCCTAAGACCAGAACCTGAAGTAAATGATGGATTAAGGCACAGTACATGCCGAAGACCAGAACCTGAAGTAAATGATGGATTAAGGCACAGTACATGCCGAAGACCAGGAACCTGAAGTAAAGGATGGATTAAGGCACAGTACATGCGGGCTTAAGACCAGAACCTGAAGTAAATGATGGATTAAGGCACAGTACATGCCGAAGACCAGAACCTGAAGTAAATGATGGATTAAGGCACAGTACATGCCGAAGACCAGAACCTGAAGTAAATGATGGATTAAGGCACAGTACATGCCGAAGACCAGAACCTGAAGTAAATGATGGATTAAGGCACAGTACATGCCGAAGACCAGAACCTGAAGTAAATGATGGATTAAGGCACAGTACATGCCGAAGACCAGAACCTGAAGTAAAGGATGGATTAAGGCACAGTACATGCCGAAGACCAGAACCTGAAGTAAAGGATGGATTAAGGCACAGTACATGCCGAAGACCAGAACCTGAAGTAAATGATGGATTAAGGCACAGTACATGCCGAAGACCAGAACCTGAAGTAAAGGATGGATTAAGGCACAGTACATGCCTAAGACCAGAACCTGAAGTAAAGGATGGATTAAGGCACAGTACATGCCGAAGACCAGAACCTGGAAGTAAAGGATGGATTAAGGCACAGTACATGCGAAGACCAGAACCTGAAGTAAAGGATGGATTAAGGCACAGTACATGCGAAGACCAGAACCTGAAGTAAATGATGGATTAAGGCACAGTACATGCCGAAGTGAGTTAAAGCAAGTTTCTCGTATTTGTAGTTATATTTGTTGTTCTTCAGATCATCAAGAAAATCCCATAAGCGTTTCCTTAACAACAGCAGATGGGCGGTCTGAGCGACTCCAGCATCTGCATCTGTTGCTGGAGTGAAATCATCTGCAACTTCTCTCCCTGTTGTGTTCGCTGCGGCTCCCGATGATGAATGATCCGTGCTGGATGCTAAAATGCGTAGACATTTCATGCCAACGGCACAGTCAGACTACTACAACAAGGCTTTGTTCATCTGAAAGGAACATGATGGGTACCAGTTTGGCCATTTCTTTCTTGTTTTTACACAGTGTCAGCAGTGTGTTCTGGGTGCTGTATGGATTATACCAATACCTGGCTCTGCTGTCCTAAAACGCCGTCTCCAGCAAGGCTGGTAAGAGGGCTTTTGAACATGCCAGCATTTCAAAATCGAATATGTATCTCTGAGCATCTTTCTTTGTGTCTGATCAGTTTAAACAAGGTTCATTCCTAAGTACTGGTGCAATCAGAGGACCTCCCTGCCTGGCAACCAATAAGGTACTGTACTTGGAAAAGCGAAGAGCAATATCACCAGGGCCTCTTTTAAGAATTGGCTCATCTGGGCCAAGATGTTTATTTTTATTTATTTATTTTTTATTGCCAGGGAAGCGCTGTGTGCTCTCTCTTAAGCATTTAAATCAACCATCCTGTCAAAATATACCCCTCACACAACCTTGAGGCATATTAAAGCTTAAATATTTGATGAAATACAGTACAACTCATAACCCTTAATTAGACATGTTTGCCTTTCCGACGTTCAACAATGGATTCAATAATGACTGTGTGTTCAGTAATTAAATGCAAGCTCCCATTCAGTATTCATGGCCCAGACTGAAAGCGAAATGAGCAAAGCCGTTTCTAATGGACTTAACACAAACATGTTGTTGTTTTCATTGCCAGGAAGTAACTGCGTGAGTCAGTGGATCCTACCATCATGATGCCCAAGAGGCTTATTCAGGGTCATTTACTCTGAACTGGTGTCAGTAAAGACACGGCAATGGCCATTACTGTTTTTTTCGTCTCATTCCTGCAGCTAGGTTGAAGCACAACCATCCACAGATGTTTTTTTTTTTTTTTTTCAAAAAGCAAAAGGGTCCTTGTCATTTTTGTCACCACCTGTTCCCCTGTTCCATGTGCTTTACATGGTTTCACTTATAACTCTGATTCGTAGAACGGAGGAGAAACCTGACTTTCCAACCCCTGCCGGTCCACCCTGAACAAGGGGGCTTGATTAATATTGAGTTTGTTGTGCAGCACCGTGCTTTTTAAGTAGCCCCTTTTGGTGTCAAGTGTTTGAGTCAGTTCCAGTGTAGGAATGGATAGTCAAGTGGTCAGCCACAAGTGGCGGGGTACTGAACCACTTCACCGTGACATCGCGGTCGCGAAAATAACTTCTGCGTGTACGTCAGTAAGTAGTGAGACATTTAACTTGCCATAACAAACAAGTATACTCAACTTCTATCTGGAAAAAGACAGGTTTTCATGCTACATTGAAGGTTTCATGGTGATGATTAAAGCCCCTTAGGCCTTAAAGGAGAGCTGCAAAAGCCCTCCAGTAAAACAAATCATAATATTATTATTATTATTATTATTATTATCCAAGGGCGTAGGTTTGGTCTCAGCTTTGGTGGGGACACATCTGTTATCTGACTGTTGTCACAATACCAACATTATTGTTTCAATACCACTAACAAGTGAAGAATCTCGATTTCGATACTTTTGCCATTTTTAAAAATTTGATTTGGTTTGTGTGATTTGTAATTTGTGATCATTCACATCAGTGGCAATCATAGAATTTGATTGACCCTCCACACACACACACACACACATAGAAAGTGATGGTTGTCATAGGTTTCTTTTTCATATTTTGGAATTCATATAAACTATAAACTTTATTGTTAATTATTTATAGTATTTTGTGATCTGCATGATTACTAATAGCTAAACATATTTAGTAATTTGAATACATCATATTGATATTTAAATTATTTGGCTACACTTATCTTTAATATCATCACATTTGTGGTGTGTAAATCTAATTGAGTGCCTGTCACTTTAAGAGGAACGTGAACGCAATTGGCGTGAAACAAAGTTTCTCAAGTGCAAGGATATGTGGATTCAATTCCTCATATTTGCTATGTCATTAGATAAAATAAATGTTCAAAAAAATTAACAAGTCAAAGAAAATCTTTCTGGGATGAGATCATAGAAGAGATAAGTGTCTCGCAATGTTAATTTCTATGAGTATGGAAATGCACCAGTTTATCTTTTATTTATTTGCATTGTGCAGGCCACATTCACAAATACATTAGCCTACATGAACAGAATATAGGAACAGGAAAATGTCTCGGATCCATTGTTTATTGCGACTGCAAGATTGGTAGCCCAATTAGCCTAACAGTCAGTGATGGTGACTTCTATCTGTGCTATAGCCTATGTGACTGTCCATGCGGCACACCCTTATTCAACATGACTCCTAATTTTGGTTGAAAGATTACAGAAGTTAGGTTAAGCTGTGACAATATCATGGCTAATATCCTAACAGCTAATGCTATTTTACACATCCGCATTTGAAAGCCTGGTCACCAGTTGCCAGTCCGCATTTGAAAGCCTGGTCACAAGTGGCCAGTTTGTATGGCTAATTATTTTGCCTAGACTGCATAATGAAAAAGCTTGAAAAAGGGGCAAACATGTACATGCTGAAGGGCAAAGGGAAGATCACAATTTTTTACTCTGGCCTTTTATGGGGTAGGCTATGTAGGCCTATACAGACAGCCCTAACTTACCGTTGTCGTTGGCACCGCTCGCTTGACTGCCAGTGCAAAGTAGCCTGTGCTTTGACACTCTCCGTGCGTGTAGCGTGCGAGTCAGCTGATTTTCAGCAAATCATATGACGACGTTTCTTGTACGCTACTGTCTTGCTGGCTGTCGGAATGATCAGCAGCACAAATGAATTTTGTCATCTTAAAATATTGATTAGGACTAGTCCTTAGCGTCCCACCCTAAATCTACGCCCATGTTATTATCATCATCAGTGGTGAAAGATTATTATGTGGTTTGAATTCATTTACTTTTTAAAATATAAAGCAAGAAAAACACTTTTGTCTGCTACATAGAATTCTCTCATGGACTCATTTGAATCTAATCAGGCTACTTGATGTTGGGCTTGTAGTCAGTGATTATTTGGCTTGTTTAGTTGTTGCATTCTCTTTGTTGTCGGCACGTGCGCATCCCCTCCAGTGGGCACAGGTTATCAGTGAGGACAACATTTCAAAAGGAGACATCTGAGGTTGAATTAATGATGCTAATTAGAAGGAGGCCTGTAGGGGGAAAACACTGTCAGGGAGCAGTCTATTAAAGCCGGTCTCCTGTAGACCCCAACATAGCCTGTTCACCAGGGAGGCGGGACCGCTGACATGGGATTGTTTGTCCCTCGCTGTAAAATTACCCAGTGTCACTTGTGGCTGACAAGGTGCTGTTGACATCGTTTTGGATCAAAAACAGCGAAGTGTCTATTTGGCTGTCAGCCACGGGTACCTCAGATGGGTTCTTTGTGCTGCTAGTGACTGGGGCTATTGCAAAGGCTTAGACACACAGTCTACATACATTACAGACTCAACCTTGGCCTTCATATCCACAGAATAATACAGCATTTTAAAATCGGTCTTTTTAAAAAAAAAGACAAAGAAAAGGTTAGGCATGGTCAAGGTTATGCTATGTCTGGACTGTTGACAGACAACATTTACTGACAAGATGAGATTTTGATATACACACAGACAGACGAGAGTAATTTAAAACTTTATTAATTAATTAACTAATTTATTATTATGTATAATGTATTGTTTGTTTTATTTCAGTTACTGGTATCCACTAAATTGGCAGTTCTTTCTATATAATGTTAAACTACAAGGACTAGTTACCGGTAGTTATTCTGCTTCATTTACATTTCATTTCATTTTTAAAGAAATAATAACTTTTTTTGTTATCTAGTCAAAAGAGCAAACATTACCTCTCCCAAATGGCAATGCCACATTTATGCCCAGTGACTGGCTGCCCACAAGCCTCTGTTACAGTAGTAGACCCCCCCCCCTGCATAATTCATCCACTGCACTTGGTTAGGTCCCAGTTCTCTAGAGACGCTCTTCATCAAGGCCACGTCTGCCTCAGAAAATGACATGCTGGCCCTCTCCTCTCTCTGCGCGTAACCCACACCTTCACCCTCAATCCCACACTATTTGCCATGTCACACTCACTCTGCAAATGGCTAATTGTTGCATTAAATATCATTAGGCGCGCTCTCCGTGGCAATTGGCATTTTCATTTCCAGCCAGGCATAAACGTCCCCCCCTCTCTCCGAGCCTCGGCCGGCGGCTTGGCCACTGCCAGACGTGTTTTTTGTCCGTATTCATTTATTCCCTCGGCCGCCTAATTCCCAGCCACTCCATTTTCTCATCCGTAGATTGGAAACAGAGTGGTGGAGAGGGACAACGAGCGATTCGTGCGGATTCAGGCGGTGTCAGCGTCAGTCGGGAAACATTCAGAAGCAGACAGTCGCCTGAAAAGAAGTCATTCCGAGGGCAGTGTGCTGGCAATCTACATGGCTGCAGATTCCATGCCTGCTGACCCTGGGAGTGAATTAGATGAAAGTGGTCAAATCACTATTATGACGGCGAGTAATAAGATCAGGATGGGGGTTTATTACCCTCCCTCCTCCGTTTCCAGCTGTAGGCACTCAAAAACCTGGCATTTCTTTATCAGAGATTGAAATTGGGTTAGACGGAGTGCAAAGCCGGAGATTAAGGACATCTTTTGGGCAGAGCTCTCACTGTTTCTCTCTCTGCTTTGCCTGTCCTCCTGTGGGGAACGCTCTCCTCAGTGACAGACACGCATTATAAATAGCCAAAGTGCAGTGGATGCATTCGCTTATCAGCAACCTGCTTGGATGTTTTTGTTTGTTTGTTCCTGTTGTTGTCTTTAAATCATATCACTAAAGAATCATTTTAGAGGATAGCTTGGCACTAGGTGTCTATGGAGAGCACAGTTAAAACACTATGATTTGAGTTTTGCTATGAGTTATCAAATGATATAGGCCTCTTAAGAACTCATACACAATTGGGGTACTCACAAACCTATTGTGTGACTCTCTTAGCCACACATGTAATGCATTTTCAACAAGGTGTACTGCCTGAAAAGATGCACATTTGTTAACAATATGCACAACTATACCTTTCGTACACAGTGTCCTGTCCTAAATGAATCGTGTTGATTTATTTATGGCCTGCTTTATCTCTCACGGAAGGGGTGCCAAAAGCGTGCATATGAACAGTTAGGTGTTGTTATTCACCAAAGGACCACTTAAAAGAGGCCGGGGCGCGACAACAACACATGCTTATTCTTGTTTTCTGTAAAAGACCTTGTGAGAGAAAAGAAGAGAAGAAAAGGGAGTGAGTGAGTGAGTACGTTAGTTTCTTCCCCACACCCTGAGAGGCTTCTGGATTCAGAGCTGCTCTTCCTCCAATGATCTTAAATAAAGCTCCCCTGATTCTGTAGCCTCATGGCTAAAAGTGGGATATAGAAAGCAATTACTTGATCTGCCTCATCTCAAAAGGCACATGAAGGCTCACGTTTGCCTGCTATTCATGTCTTTGTGTGTTGGCTGTTGGCAAGCTCTGAACACCTAGACAGGTACACATTGGGGATGTGATCCTGTCATCTAGTTGGCTAATTGTCAACTAGACGTGTGGTGTTCTTATTGTCTTAGTTCAGAATGGGTGGATTCATGATATAGGAATCTGAAAGTATGGAACTGAAATAGTGCAGTGTTCAATTGATCATCAGATGCTCTACTTATCAAGATAACAGACATCTTTGAATCAGTTACTACATGTTTGGGGCATAGTGGGAGAATTGACCTAATTGTAAAGTATGCTTTAGTTTAGGCAATATCTGAACTTCAAATGCATATGTCTGAATGTCAGTCTCAAAACTACAAAGGCATTAAAAACATCAAGGGTAACACTTTATAATAACTACACACAATTCATAATTTATTAAGCCTTTGTTACTTATTAGTTAATGGTTTGTTCATCATTAGTAATTTCTAATTTATCATCAGTAAAGCATTTATTCTTCGTAAATGTGTTGCAAAGCATAAAACGTCCTCACTTTAGATGAGCTCACAAAATATCTTTAACTAACCACTTGTAACTCCTGAGTTAATTATTAATTATAGTATTAGGAAGTGGTTTATAAAATATGTATCCTCACCCTAACTAATCATAGTGCATGTGTACTGTTAAATAATGGAAGTATTGCTTAATCAAAAACATTGCATCATTTATTAATTATTAACAACAATGTATAAACATATTTAAGATATAGGCTTATTTACTATGAACAAACTATTTATAACTGTGTGTACAAATACTTTATTTATGAGAATTAACATAGAAACAATGCTTTACAAATGATGAACAAAGTATTTTGTAATAGTTTGCAACTGGTTTATAATAAAAAAAAAAATGATTTCATTATAAGTGGTTGTTTCATTACTTATTAAGTATAAATCATGTACTTACAAACATCTTTTTTGGATAGTTTTATTTACTATGAACGAACCATTTATAATTGTGTGAACAAATGCTTTACTGATGATAAATTATGTATGAACAAGAAATTACTAATGATGAACAAACCATTAACTAATAAGTAACAAAGGCTTAATAAATGATGAATTGTGTGTAGTTATTATAAAGTGTTACCACATCAAACATCCAAAGTTTATTACCCACACAATTCTCCTCTCCTAGTTGAAACATCCGAGCCAGATTTGGGCATCCCCTGCTTTGCAGAAAGTCAATGTTCTGCAAGCAAAAAGAGGAGATATTTCTTCAGTCTCGGCTGTGAAGTCACTCCATAATTTTTCATTCTCAATGGCTGCACAGCCACAGACACACGCGAAAGAAAGATATCACTTAATGCGCTGTCTGCTCTCCTTCCCGCGTGCCGCACATGCAAGACAGGCAAACTGATCATTTGCGCTGCCGTTTCCGACTCCTGAGATGAGTTTCGTAACCATTGTGCCATGAACTCGGGGATGTAATCATCCACCCCACGCCTACCGAGACGGTGGTTTGTGTACTGCATCTCACTGTGATGGCTTCTTCATGGCTGCCTGTGGATTTCTCTCTCACTTCAATGATTAAACAGTTATATTTTTTACCTATTTATTTATTGAACAAAGTCTGCAGTCCTCATCAATTTGTTCACAGTGGTGGTATGGGCTCTGTGTGTGTGTGTGTGTGTGTTGTACCAATGCATTCCCCCAACACAGTTAATTAATATGCTTGCTGAGAGAACAAGGACATGCAATCATAAGATGAGTCTATGGCATAAAGGTCTAACTCTTGGGGAGACTTAATCAGTATTTTATTTTTTCTCAGTGCTGCTTTACATCCCACATTGACGTTTTTTAACTACCTCTCTCTCATTGCTCCCTTGCACAGTTTTTGTTAGGCAGCTTTGATTACACTTGTGATATGTGAAAGATCACATGCTAATATAACCAGTATAAGCCCCCTTTTTTTGGTAGATCAACCTTCATTATTAGTGCTCTGTTATCTTTTTATGTTGCATTTTTTTGGACCTTTAATGGATGTCTGTCAAAAATAACTACCCAGAACCAAGCAGTTCACTGATCTTTTCTGTTCTCTGTGAACAAGGAGAGTGGTTTTGCCAGCTGGCTTGCCTGAAGGCGTGTATTGATCCGGTGTCCCAGTCTCAAATGTGCCATGTTTTTTCCACCTTTAGACCCCCGCTCACAAAATGCTACAACCACACTGTCATCAAGGGTGTCCTGAACGCTTGATTACTTTTCAGGAAGCAAGTGCACAAAGGCAAAACTTCCCTCAAAGTGTGTGAAACCCTTCAGGACCTTTCTGAAAGTTGAGTTTTGTAAGATGTGGCTTTGTGCGATGTGGTTTTGTGCTTGCTTGTTTGTAATGTAGGGTACGCTGCGCCGCAGAGCGTGATAATACCACCTTAGTTGTTTGGCTTGCTGAACTGCAGTGCTTAGTGATTTCTGCCCAAACAAACACGGCTAATGTGGGCTCCCCTGCCTGTGCTAGCCATTTCTCAGCTGAGGGAGGTGGATAGAAACAAAGGGGGGTAGTCTCTAAACAACACCAAATATCCAAAAACATGTGCCTGAACATTCATCTTTTCCCTATTTATGTGAATGAATAAGCCAACCCGGGCTGCCATTGTGTGTTTCCCCCACTTAGTGTTTTGTTAGTTTGAGCTCCTCTGCTCCTTTTGATCAGATTAATATGTGTGCAGGAAATGGTGACTTATTACACATGAAAACATGTCTATTTGCTGGCTGAAATTATTTATGTTCATGTATTCATCTTTCCACTACACCTTTTAGCTGTTATTGAAAGCCTTCCGTGGATGGATGGAGGTTTGAACGATTGAAGGAAAGAATTTCTGCAGTAGATTCTTCTTATCTTGCCTTCTGTTGTATGTACTCTTGATTCAATGCAAGGCTCAACCCTGTGCCCTTGGCATATTGATCACCTTGTTTATTTCTACACTCATAACCCATATCATAATAAACCATAACCCCATATCACAGTAACTCATGTCATCTGTGGGCTCAGATGTGTCCATGCTACCTCCCCGCAGAGGTGCATAATGTAATCATAACATCCCTGACCCTTACCGCCCCTACACACACACACACACACACACACCTTCTTTCCTTCATGATGCCAACCCTGACCCTCCATCCTGTCACCGCTCCCCCCCACCTCCCTCATCTGTAGACGTCATGTGTGTGTTTTCCTTCATGGCGCCCCCTCTCAGATGTTTTAGTGTGCCCTCTGCGTCCTGTGGAGCGCTTCCGTGACCTCCGCCCGGACGAGGTGGCCGATCTATTCAGCATGACGCAGCGCGTGGCCAGCGTTGTGGAGAAGCATTTCTGCGGCACCTCTTTGACCATTGCCATGCAGGTAAGAGCCCCCGTCCCCCCAACCCCCCTGTCAGAAGCAACGAGTGTTGGGCACACATGACACACACACATACACGTTCACGAGACTATCCACAGCTGTGTGCAGCACGGGAGACGGCACAAAATTAGTGTAAAAATGAGCAATTTATGCTTCCTTCAGTTCACATGAGAATTAATCTCCAAGAAAGGCCAGTGACTTCCAATCCTGCTCTATTATGCGGCTGTTGCCATGGCAATACTCACGCATTGGCAGCTTTGATAATGAATGTTAATATGACAGCCCATAAAGAATGGGGCGCACATCAGTTTAGATTTCTCTTTGTTCGCTCCTTATGCTGATTTAATAATCTCTTTGCTGTTGATTGCGATAAGATGCATAATTCAGGGCCAATTGCACTGAGAACCCAACAGAAGAACACCACCTGCTGGAACAAAATAAGAACAGGCCTTGTTTTTTCCGTCTCATGTTTAAAGAACAGACCTTTTTATTTCATTTGATTCCAGGGTTGCTGTGGTTTTGCATAAGTGTTGATATGTATGCTAATCTCTGGTTTGATTCTGTCTCGGACTGCCGATAGTGCTGATAAAGCCAAAAGATCCGTATTCAGGACAGACTCTAATCACAGATTTCCTTTAGCTTTCTGATGAGATTCGCAGCTGAATCTGACAGCTTTTTAAGTGAGTGTCCTATTACAGGTAAGCCGCTGTTGGTTGCGGGTGCTGTAGGTGTTTGGCAGTATTGTCTGCCGACTTAATATGACAGCCAAATAAATGAGCAGCCCTGAAACAACGGAGTAGAAACCAGTCATACGGGCATAGCACAGCGATGCTTCTCTGCTAGCTTTAGTATCGTATTAATGCTGCCCATCATAATACCTCATTGGAACACAAGGGATCTTGCTGTAATGTCATCTTGATTGCTCAGTATTACTTTAACCTGGAGAGTAAAACAAATCTCCATTATGTTGCACTTATGAAAGAGTGTGACTGTTTAATGAGCTCTAGGATTCTGCTGTGAAGTGTTTGGCCCAAAGAAACCTTTAAGTGTCACATTTCATAAGACGTTTAAGTGACGTGATGGCAGCAATGCCTTAACACATTAATCAGTTCCAAGAATGAATGCGCGTGCACACACACACACACACACACACACACACACACACACACACACACACAATAAGGATCTTCAAATTTGTTTGAATTGTGTGGTTGTGCAAAGTTGTGTGGAAGTGCTGTGATTCATCTGAAATTTAAATGCTGTTGAATTATTAACTGATATATGCCTGAGTTCCCTAGCGCTCCTAATTATCTCGTTCTGTTCCCACAAGGATGGCCCTGAAGCTGGACAGACTGTGAAGGTGAGGGCTTAATTCTGCTCTTCTCTTAAATATATCATGAGGACTCTGTGACAGTTATCTTGTATTAAATAATAATTGTATTTCATTTGCGGGTCCCAAACTCTTGGCATATGAATGATTAACACATCCATTTTTTTAAATGCTTCGTATAACTCTTTGGGTAAGGATGGGATGATGTGGTCTGACCCCCAGGGGGCAGCAGGTAGAGAGCCATCTGTTCCGATCCCACGGTCACCTGAAGTCAGGGTTTATAATATAGGTATTATATAGAGGAGATGGTGCCTCTAATTAGTTGGCAGAATGTGCACTTATGCATTACTGGAAAGACCCTCTAAGTCTGAAAGACTCGACGGCTGTGGGTGTATTTTATTGATATGTGGGGAAGCTTTCACAACACAATAATGACTGGGGTTCCATACATTATCCCTTACTTATAACTGTTAGATAAGTTCTTGTTCTTGTTCTAATTATTGGGAAAATAAGTCCCGACAGGACGAACCGGACCCCGACGTGCTAGCGGACTGGTCTTGCTTTGCCCTGAAAGGACTTATTTTACCTATAATGACCGGCGTTCCATACATTATCCCGCTTATTATACGGCTACTTGCCAAAACGAAAAAATAAACTCCACGATATGTCTCTACACTTATTTGTTACCGTTTCGTCGTAGCTTCTGCTGAGAAACAAATAGTTTGCAGCACACCCTGAACTTGAATCAAACATTCTTTAGAACACAGCTGATCAACCGTCTGCTTTCCCTTTTGAATGAAGTTCCATTGCAAGAAGTGACCGGACTACTTGCGGAGTGATATGAAAGACGTAAATCCAAAGCACAAAATTCGTTGCCAATGATAGCGGTAATTATATGTCAGCAATAATTACATGAATATATTTTACCGTAAAACGTTGGGGAATCCTATTCAAGTCTATGCAGTCCATGTCCAGGCAGCCGGTCAAATAGATAGACTTTAAAAACATGATATTACATTTCAATGCAGTCGTAAGTTGAAATGCCTTGTTGTTAGAACAGACAAGTACTAAAGCAGCAAACATCAAACAAAGCAATGTTACTAGTAATAATATAAAACAGTGCATAATTAGAAGGCTTTGAGGGTTTCTATTTAGAGTGGTGTGTGTGTTCCTGTTCCTGTCGTCGTATGCATGCATGTTATGCAGCGTTATATGCGTGCATACATATTCCAAAGAGCTTCTCATGCTATTACATTTGCAGGGGAGAAGGTTGGAACCGATAGATATTTGGTTTGGTTTGGTTTATTTATTGATATAGGAAGACAAAGGGGGTATCCAAGGGATTACATGTAAAAGCGTAAAAACACTTATTTCCAACATGGTCCCTGATGGAAGAGAACAAGACATACAGTACAAACACATGCAACAGATATCTCATATACACATATAAAATCACATTCCTAAGTCACCTAATTCTCTACTTTATTCCACAGAAAAACTCTAACCCTTTGTTTTAAAAAGCCTTTTTGTTTCTGCCATTTTAATATTAAATGGAAGGCTATTCCATAGCATAATCCCTGTATAAAAGAAAGAGCTACATGCCGCGCTCTTTGCAGATGGTACCTTACAGGAGCGAACACTTGCTCTTGTGTCATGGGTATGTTGAGTATGCACCTTTACAATTTGGGATCCCAAATACTTGGGGGCTACCCCATTGATAATGTTAAACATATGATAACATAAACATATGATCGGTCCAGATTTCTGAGGAGCAGATGACTGTGTTCAGCATCCTGACAGCTTGATGTGTAAATCTGTTACCCAGTCTGGTGGCGCAGGTTTGGAGGCTCCACCATCTTCTCCCAGATGGCAAAAGTTGAGTATGAGGATGAGTGGGGTTCCTCACAATGTCTGTTGCCTCACAAGCCAGAGGCTTGAGGCACCAGTGATTGCTATACGTTGGAGGGTCTCAAGATGGTTGGAGGGAATGCAGCGACCAAACCATGCATCAGATGCTCAGGGTGCTCTCAATGCCTCAGTAAAAGGACATGATGGATGTCTGATGTCTTGTTAAGCTTCTGGAAGAAGCAAAGGTGTTGCTGGGCTATCTTGGTCAATGATGTGGTATTCACAGCAGTACTGTCGATGGTCAGCAGAGAGTGTTGGGTGTAACATCTCGGTAATCTCCTTAGCTTTTTCTACATTTAGGGAAATATTGCTATCTATTAACAAAATGGCCAGTTGATTTATTTCATTTCTGTAGCTGGATTCATCATTGTTGCTAATGAAACCCACTACAGTTGTGTCATCTACAATTTTAATGGAAGTGGTCAGTACTAGCCTGGCTAATGCCAAACCTCATCTCATTGAGATGGGGTCTGGGAACTACAGTACATGTACATTTTCTCGTATTTGAAACGTGGTTTACGAATGCCCAGAGCCGTTCATTGAATGTCTATCAAATGCGTCTGTCGTAGCTCATAGCCACTTCGGTGTGTCATCATTGGCCCCCTCGCGTTGAGGTGAAAACAAAGTCCATGGAATCCAGGCTGCCTAGCAACGTGAATAAAGTCGCGCGTGTAAGGCAGCATGGGGAAACCCAGGCTAGGTCAGTACTGTAATTTGGTGCATAGTCATACTGTAAGTCATTTCGCTCATGCTCAGTGTGGTGGTGCCCGCTGTGTCATGGCCGATCCTTACTGACTGTGGTTTCTCCAGTTACAGGGTGAGGTGTCCAGCAGGTTCAGTTTCCTTCCCAGCTGCTGAGGGATGATTGTTTTTGACTTCTGAACAGCATTTTCACATATGAGTCTTTTTTGTCCAGATGGGTAAGGCCTAGGTGAAGGGCAGTTGAGATCGAGTCAACAGTGGACCGGTTTGCACAGTACGCAAACTGAAAGGTGAAGCGTGGGAGGAGGGATGGATTGTATCCACAGTAGTCCATGGTCTCTCAAAGCACTTCACAATGGTGCAACAGGACCATAGCCATGGAGGCAGGATGGACATGACTTCTGAGGCTCAGGTATGATGGAGGGTGTCTGTGAGGCTTGTGGGCAGGGATGGATTACTGCACGGGCCTACCGGGCCTAGGCCCAGGGGCCCAAGAGGTCAGGGGGCCCTGAAGCCCAAGCCTTTGCATGGAGTCATTGCCTCAATATCAACAAATCAGGATGTAGGCTATGAATCTGATTGAATTTAGTATTGGCCATCCCCAAAATGCACCAGAATACAGGAAATCACATCAAACAAATTCAAAATGTTCTGGGGGAGGACCCCCAAACCCCCCCTCCAACATATGCGACAATTAGTGGGGGCCCCTTAATACATCTAGGCCCAGGGGCCCGAAAGTTCATAATCCGTCCAAGTGTGTGGGGGACACCAGCCGGACTCAAAGGAGGTGTTGAACATGTCCGCGAGGCTACGAAGGGCTACTAAACCTGGGGGGTGGAGGGGATGGTGTCCTCTGTGCTAAACACACACTGCATTGGGCGAACTGTAGAGGGGGAATGGTACATTCTGGTGTCTATGGAGTTGTCAATGGAGTATTGGCAAGCAGGACGGTTGGAATTGCTGGTCTTTTTGGTCAGTGCAGTCCAAGCAGTCGCAAAACAATGGGGGGGGGGGGGGGTAAATGGCCAGATGCACAGGGCTCTCTGATCATCTCTCTGAGCTCACATCATCAGCACTCTCTGGTGATGACATTACGTCACCTGGACACACTAGCAGACACTTGCGTACTTGTTGACTTGAAACGTATTCCACTGGCTTAAGCCTCATGGGGCCAAGGGAAAGCCACAAATCACCACACTTGATTAGCTAGATTAGAGCAATTTAGGCTGTCTGCCTGTTTTTTGATGATCATGCTCTGTCTAAATTTTGACTAGGAATCTGTTTCATTTATATTCATTCTTATGTATGTGGCTCACGTGGAAGATTTGCTGGCAGTTTTAAATTTGAGCTGATGTAGCAAAAAGTGCACGTCAGCAAGGAATATAATTCAGGATTAGCGTTACCATTATATGATTGTCAGACTTGCTTGCAAGATGCAGGGATGTACCAAAAAACAAAAACAAAATAAATGAGGGGATCTAAACTAACAAGGACCTTCAGTTCAAGACTGAAAGCGTAGGGCCAGCATGGCCATGGTCACTGACCATTTAGTTGCTAGGTGGTTGCTAGGTAGTCACACAAATGCTGGCAGCCTGATACACATAAATGTGCTACACTCCAATTCCTGATTAAAAACCATCTGCTAGACCGCTGTGTGTAAATAGATGTGGCATTACCCGGCACTATAAACACGTGCAGACTCCAGTCCCTTACAGTCCAGTCCGCTAGACAGGAGTGTAAGGTCAACATGTATTATCTGTTCCTTAATCGTTATCGGAAGTGTGTGTTGCGTCCATTCGCTGCTACCTGTGGGAACGTTCCCTGGCAGCACGGTCCCCTGGGAAAATCCCTAGCAAACATTTATATAACACATACACAAACTGCCTACCTACACCTGTCCTGAATCTGAAGTCTAACAAGAAAGAAGCTCAACAATTCCTGTGCTTTTAACGTTTCATTTTTTATCCCCTCTCTTAAAGTTGCAGTGCTAATTACCATATTGAATATATTAATAATGCTGCTGCTAATGTGCTCTGTCTTTTTTATTGCATATAAAGTGCCGCATTAATTATGCATTTATGGCACTTGCCATGAGAGCCAGCTCCAGCCTGGGCTGAGGTGTAATATTGAAATGTTAATGATGGAATTTCAGAAAGGACCATAAAATACAACAGAGACATCCAAGGAAGGAGTTCCCAAGCCTGGAGGTGGTAGGTCAGTGGTCAGTGAATGCCATCGCATATCGAAAATAATGTGACGACAATCCACACATGGATTAAACATTTGATGCATCCTGGGCATGACCTCACCTTCTGACCTTTTGCAACAACAACAACTAAAAAAGCACCGACAAATACAGCTGAATAGAAAATGCCATTTACAGGATATCTGATTAGGCTGTGAAATGCAGACATAATAGGAGTTTTTTTCCCCTTTTCCTTATCTGGTGCCAAGTGTGTCCTTCAGGAAATGACTAATAAGCTCCAACATCAATAAGCGTCCATTTAAAAGATCAGTTTTAGAATGCTAACGTAAATTTCAGAGACCAATGATTTTTTTTTTCATTTTTTTCTTTTCTTAATTTCATTCTTCCCTGCTGGAGGTTTGTATATTCCACTGATTTGATAGGTTAGTGAAGTTTGTAATATTTACCTCTTTTTTCCTACCCCTGTGTTGCAAGCTGTTGACCGTTCCAATCCACATGAGATTTCAAGAGTAGCACTAATTATTCACAAGCAAATGCCAAATTGGTGAATGCTCTCAGTGCATTGTCTCAGGTGTGGTGCCTTCAGGAGGCTGGCATTTGTGTCATTGTTTAAAATTTACTTTATGGCATTATTCAGACACTTTTTGCTATACGACAAGGTACTTACAAAGCATCTGTTAAATGAAAACAAAATCTATAGAAACATAAAATCTCCTCATGGGGATTTGTGTGGATTAGGAGTGTCTTCAAAATTTGTATTACTAGAAAGTATATTTGCCATTAGAGGGCTTGTTTCATCAGATACAGTTCCAATTAAAGGAACTCTGCATTTAAAGTGTTAGCATTTCTTACTAACATTTCTCAGACTTAGCCAGAGGTAGGAACCTGCTGCTTACTGGAAAAAGTTACTGACAGGGAGAGAAAACAGAAACAGATTTGTATATACCCCTCCCTCCATATAGTAGGAGGCCTGTCTTGTTCTCATTGTTGTTTGTTAATGCCTCTTCTCCCTAGAATCCTTCATGGCCATTAGCCTTGCACAGCATGCTCAGAGCATCTATCCTCCCAAGCCGTGGCAAAACACAAACCGATCAACATTCATTTGATTAATGGAAAATGTCAGGAATGCCAAAGATGTATTTTCTCTCTCAGTGTATCACTACATCCCATCTAGAGCCCACTGGTTTCTTCTGAATCGGGCTCCAACGAGATGGGGGCGTTAATCTGTCCATTAGAGGTTTTGTAGATCTTGGCTTTGTGCTTTGAAATGCGCACATAAAGGGCTGTGGTCTGCCTTTCGGCCTGATGTCATTTTGCCGTAGCAGTTTCTAAATCAACTAACAAACATCATGAATAATGAATGAATGGAAAGTGAAGCAGTCAAGGCGTTTTAGTGCCAAATGTGAAATTTTTACCCCATCCTGAAAGTTTCCACCAGCACACAGCAACAATAGAGAAGTTATGATGAAAATGGCTGTTTCATCTGCTTTTGAACAGGACATTAAGAAGAACATTTCAAAGAAATGCATTTAAAACGAAAGGAGATTTCTGTAGATTCACTTGATTAATTCCAGATTCATTTTATTTTGTTAATTTTTTGTTTCTGGTGTTTTTTTTTCTCTCCATTTAATCATTATGATACCTTGCCTCCATGAATTATGCGCTGCTGAGGGATTGTCCTCACACTTCCTTAACTTATTGGAATAATCTTCATTTTTATAAACTAATTTTGAACACGGACTTACTCTGAATTAGAAATCCTTTCAGTCCCTTTATGAAAACATATTATCTTGCGTATAGTGCACCTGCTACTGCGGGGCAGTCTCCCCATTTATCAAATGGATTATTGCAATCAGGTGCTCTATGCTGGTAATAAAAACTCCTGCCCTTGATTGAATAAAGGTGCCGGACTGTATAGAGGCAAATGCAGTTTTACCAACTCTCTGCCTCAGAGCAACCCGAGAGACTGGAGACAAATTTTAGCATCAATATCGTGGAATTGAGTTTCTCAATTTTCTATCTTTCTGCAAATATGAGAGTGACTAAAAAAAAACAAATCATTTGTCTTCCTTTGCAAAGCAATGTGGCCCTGCTGATGCAGAGTACGTCAGATAATCTCGACTGTGCACACTCTAGTCAGGTAAACGGGAATTGAGGGAATCAATGCTGAGGCCGCCGCCACATCGCTTTTCTGGACCGCTATTGTTCAGAACAGGAGGTGGCATTTTTATTATGAGGCTTTACAGTATCAGGCTACACAACCGTATTTATTAATATAAAAACATGCACTAAAAAGCTGATGTTTGCAGTTTATATTCATCAAAATATATAGGATGGAAGATTCCTTATCCTGATTTTAGTCATAAGTGTAAAATACCCATGAAAATTCTGTATGTGCATTGGTCTGTCAGGAAACAGTGTTCTGTATCTGAATGGTATGACCTGGCGTCCATGGTTTAGTTTCCTTCAGAATAGACCTTGCAATGTGAGTGGAAAACAGCAGTCACAATATGCACATATGCTTCCTTAGTAAAACTGCCAGATCAGCAAAAAAAATGATCCCACACAATCCTGTCTTTGAAGGGATATACTGTATAAACATGCCTTTCTTTTTACATGGCAGTTAATCAGTATGATGGAGAGTGAGTTTCATCTAGAGAAAAAAATTTGGGGTGATTCACCCCACCTCTAGACCTGAAGATTGGCACTTTGACAAGAAAGTACGATAGCCACTGCAGCCACTACTTTGATCTTGGTGTGCCTTTCTTGGGGTTCAGGAGCAAAATAGGACTTCTGCAATGGGCTGTGTAGCCTCTGTCCCATTGATCCCTGTGTATCAAAGTCAGCACAGAGATATCAGGGGGAGTTCTCCCAGCCAAAGGTTCAAACCACAATAACGGACATTGGTGAGCGGAACTCTTAATGAGTACACTAATTGGCCGTGATGGCTATCTTTGTCAATAGGGTGGATTTAGAGGGGAGGTTAAAAGCTACAGTATTTCCCCCCCGTCTGAAATCTCAAAAGCATATCTGAATGTGGACAAGTGTCCCTGCAAGCTTTTCCGTAAGCCGGGTTCATTGAACAACTTGGGCGGCCTTACAAAGACATCCCCCTCTGAAGTTTCCCAGCGAGCCTTATAGCCTTTAACAAGGCAGAGGGAAAAGCTCAGAGACATTGATTGGGCCTCCAGAATGTCGGTCCAGTGTGAAAGTGCAGGTGGTGACCTGGGCTCGGTGTGTGAAGGAGACACAAGGTTGAGTTTGGCCAGTGGAGGTTTGGAAGCTTTTGCATATCCTGACTTTAATGCACTGAACTGCACATATGGAACTTTACATACCATTTTTATAGTTAAAACATATAAAACTGCATAACTGTATTGTTGTAATCACCATATGAGATTGACATTTAGCAGAAATTTACATAATCTTAAACAGAATGTAAAACATAGAGATTAAATTACATTATATTGGAAGTGAAGAAATTAAGGGTATTTTGAACCATGTTTCACTATGGATTTATACTTTATGAACGTATCTGTTGGGATGATCTCCCCTGCTATACTGTAACTAGTGCGCTAGCAGTAGTAGCTCCAGCTCTAAGCTGTTGTTTCTGTTTGCCCCCCCCCGTCTTAATATGATCACAGCTGCTCATGACTAAATACATTTGTCTGCCTGTCTGACTGGATTTAACCTAAACAATATAAATAGCACTGCAGCCATTTACCTCATTTGTCTTTAGTCACAATCTAATTAATAGACATCTGTTTTAATTAGGGCCAGAGGAAAGGACTTTACAAAGCTCTTGTGTCAATGGCAGACAGGTTTCTATCTGAAGTGTCTGGGTAGACTGCCCCCTGGAACATCGACGCTTTTGCCTTTCGAGTCTACACTTGCGCAAACGAAAGTGGATGACCAATAACTCTGAGTCACAATCAGGGCCGTGGGCTTTTAAGACACACACACACACACACACACACACACACACACACAAAGAATGGCTGCCAATGAACCATGGCCTAGCCAGCTGCTCCAATTAGAGACTCATTGAACCACTGGTTATGTATGCAAGGTCAAGGACGGCCAGGGACGTGGCCCAAACAAATGTGTCTTATGCAGCCTGATCTCCATCAACTGGAACTGTTTATGGACCTCAAGAAAAAGTTGCCACTGCAAGTGTTCTGTTCCTCTGAATGATTGAATTCACAACCATGTTAAGGATGAATGTGTGACAGAGGTTTTGTCATTTGACCCTGGTGGGACAGTGCTATACTGTGAGACTGTGAGAGTGAAGGTCTCCAAAATGCATTTAAGTGAATCACTTTCCTTTTGAATTCTGTCAGTTCATATACTGTAAATGTTCCTTTTATTTGAAAAAAAAGTATTGAATGCACAATGAATTCTCCAGACTTCAAACTATAAGTCAGGGACAACTAAGTTGCCTGCAGAAAATAAAGGCACAACATCAAATTATTTTTCTAGCACCATTAATATTGTATGTGAACGAACCATTCCTTGTTGCATATTATGATCTAGACATTGAAATGTCCTTTGAGATTGGTTTAAAATACTAAGCAACATCTGAAATGTCTTCTTGATAAACTGTACTCTGGTGGTATTTTTTTCCTCATCAAAGTGTCCTCAAGGTATAAAAACTTAATAATGCAACCATTATGCAAATGGACTCATTAAATAGGAAATGCATTGCAGCAAAGCAGATGCCTCCAAACATGTTATCTTGTTTGTAACAGTTAGCAACGCTCATTCGCATTGGCTCCTGTGTTTATCTCCGCAGACTAATACAACTCAGATGAAATCATGGGGTTGTTTTATATTGCTGTGGATGAGTAGCATAGCTCATCTATGTCTTGATGACGTGTCTAGACTAGAGGTTAATATGTATTTATTCTTTTTCTCACCATTTATTCATGCATCTGATTGGGACAATGTCACAGTGACATTTAAACGCATTAAGCTACTGTAGCTTTCTGGAAACCAGGTGCCAGGTATTGTCTTATCAAAAGACACGGCTGTCTCATTTTGTAAGGTTCTGACTATTCCAGTATCCTTGTTGCCAACTGTAAGTTTGAACACTTAACAATGTAGAACGCTACTATGTCCATTTGTAGTGCCAAAAATCAGTTTTGGAGTTCTCTTAGAGGTGATGTGCATTTAGAAAGTCTTCTGTTACCATGTGAGCATTCATGTGTGTTAGTTCTACGAGTGTAATCTCAACAACAACAACAACAACAACAACAAAAATGGATCTCAGTTGAGTTACAGATTGATTTGAGTATATAAATCCAGCTCTTTGATCACTCCACAATATATTTAGTGAGATTGGTAACTGTTTTTATGCTGCCTTCTGTTATAGCATTACTCAAATCCATACTTCCCCCAAGGCGTGCTCTTGATTCTGAATCTAACCATGCAAAAGGTATGTGGCTGCAGGGAATAGGAAAGCACATGTGACAAAGTCAATTTAAGTTTTAAAAGGGCTGTATGAAACTTACGGGCCTCTGAGGTTTACAGGTGCATGCTTGGTGGAATTTACTGCTCTCTCTTGTGACTTGAACAGAGCAATGTTCCAGCAACCAGAACAATGAAGCAACCAGTCCCAGTGCTCACTGGTGGGCCATACACATTAAGAATGCAACATATCCTGTGTGTGCTATTTAACAGCTTGTCTTTCAAATGTCTGATAATGTCTTAAAATACCCTTTGCCATTTCCCCCACCATTACCATTACAGCATGTCCATGTCCATGTGCTGCCAAGGAAGACTGGAGACTTTGAAAGGAATGATAGCGTCTACGATGAGGTAGGATCATTATTCTTGTTCTATTCAAATGTAACCAGCGCTGTGTTAGACTGAGTCACGTGGCCCTGCATCTGCCTGGGCTTGAACCTGCAACGTGCATCGGATTGGGAGCATTGCCATGGGTAGCGTTTGTAACTAGCATGTCAACACGCTAACATTTTTGGAAATGAGCTTATTCAACGTCTCCCCCAGTGATAGATAAGATGATACATACCCTTCTCGTCAATGTGTATGCAATAGCTCAGTCTGCCGCACCCACCCTTAGCCTAGCTTAGCATAGCTCATTGAGGTGGGCAGAACCAACTCCCAAAAGTGACAAAATTGACTTGCCTGCATTTGTGATAGGGTCATCAATTAACCTCATCATCATTAAGCCCTTAGCTCTTTCACTGGACAATTTTGTGCAATAGTGACTGTTTATATAGTACTAATCTGAGAATGGATTGCAGGCCATGATTACAAGACATACTTTGTTTAAAATGAATATGTGAAATACATTTGAAGAATGCTCCTAATTAAAATTCTTGGTGTCCTCAAAGTGCAGGATTCAAAGTTCACAATCAAGATCTACATTCACACTCATATTCATTATGCAATATACATCAACGTGTTTCTAAAAACCTTTCTCTTCTCTTCTGAGCTGATTTTATCTTTGTGGTTGTTGTGGGCTGTATGTCCCTGTAATAGCTCTCGGCTGTAGTGGTCTCAGCAGCTGGGGTACTAGCAGGTCCCATGGGTTTCCAATCTCAATCTCTGTGCAACGGCATCAGAAACAAGACTCTATTGTAAGATCTTTCAATAGAAACTAAATGAATGACAGACACATTATCTGACTGCAACTAAATACAGCACTCCGTTTAAAAAGATATATGTGTGTCTGTGATGGTTTGTAATCAACGGCTATATTTACATGGACAGCAGTATTAGCCTACAATATTAACCATAGTAATACAAATCCTATGCCTACTCTAAATAAGACACCGTCATGAAATAGTTTGGTTGATTAGAACTTATTTGATGTGAGTCATAAATTGGACCTTATTAAAAATACAAATGGCAGTGAAAATGGGATATTTTTTAAACAAAATCGTACACTATCCTACTGTACATGTAAGCAGTGTTGACTGTGCGTGATGTAGGCTACACTGACATTTTCCTGGCACACTATTGATGATAATGCCAAACAGTCTTGCATATCAGACCCCAAATATAGCTATCCAGTCTATTTGCCAGGAAAGGCAAAGTGGACAAACTTACCAATATACAAAAAAATGTGGTGAAAATAGTGGCTGTACACAGTTACAAGACTTTCATACTATCTTCACAACAATGGATTTGAAGTAATATAAAGAAGTAGCTCAAAGTGCTGACTTGCTAGCTAGCTAGCTAGCTCAAATCCATTCAGCTGTTCCTGTCTACTCCCCTTTTTCTTCCGGAACTTTTCTTTCCTGTGTTTTCTTTCCTGCTCTTAAAGGTTGTATCAGCGATTTCAGGCCCAAAAAAGCCCAAACATAAATTATCACATTCATCTAATATTTCGCAACGATCTACTAGCTGTCTGCCCCATAAGCAGGCTGTCAAAAAAATGCGTCTCTGTAGGCAGCCTAGGCTCCAAGATCTGTACACAAAAACAATTGCTACCAACATGGGTTGGCAACCCACTCAAAGGCAAAATAAAGTGTTTCAACCAATAACTGACTAGATGCGCATTTAGTTCAGTTTTAATTGCACGGGGGGGGGAGTAGCGATCGCTGATACAACCTTTAACAGTTCTGTTTTTGTTGTGACACTCAGAAAAAGGGTCATTTGTTTGCTTTATCGTTAACATAAACAAAGGCATCCACTTGATCTTAACGGGCCGATTTTATTGTTTTATATTTAAATAAATCAAATAAATGTAAAAAAAAATTGAATATCTATTGATGACATGTTTGAATTTACAACCAGACACACCGTACCATGAGAAAATATCAATGACAAAGGTTTGATATGAATATTCTAAAAACCACATCTGATAAAAGCACGCCTGCTTATAATTTCCCAAAGTGCTTGCGGGGAGAAGCAGACCACAGCCACAATACAGCTCTAACACTGAAATATAAATAGGTTTGTTTTTAATTTGCATGCCATCATAAGGGTTATTGTGAGCACACCCCAGCCATTTTCTATTTTTTTTTTTATGTTATGCGCAGCAAATGAGAACATTTTTCTTTGAGGTATTTTTGCTCCATTGAGAGTAATCACCTGTTTATTCTTTATAGCCCAAACTAAGCACCTTTTCTCTCCCATAAAGGCTCTTTAAGAGGCAATGGAACAGTTGAGTTCTGCGGCTCCCACTGAGAATTGCCCTGCATCCTCATCTCCCCTGTTTGTCTGCTTACGGATTTATTCACTTGGAGTATATATGTCAGTTTATCATAGCAATGTGTTGAAATCATATTGTGTCGATACCAAGTATTTTTATGATGCATCTATTGAAGAGCAGAGTGCATTCTTTATACCATTGCTTTCATTATCTTCCAGCTGAGCTATCATCATTCATCAAGTGTTCTACGTTAAGTAGAAAAATATGCATTGCTTTGTATTATGTGTTTCTAATATGGGTGTTGATTGATTAGTGAGTCAATAAAAAAGTAATTTTACCTCTATGTGGACTGAAGGGTTTTACCACCACGGTGTGTCGTGCAGATGATGGGTTGGGTGTTTATCCTGGGGAGAGTTAGGAATGGGACTCTGGCGTGGGATTTTATTTGTCATTTTATTTAGACGAACTGACGTGCCAGGGTAGACTCGCACTGCATGGTCATAAAGAGCCTGTCCCCTTTTCTGACAGCCGCTCTCAGAAAGATACAGTCTTCAGTGAGCTTTTGTGCGTTGCTCTTCTCTGATGTACCAGATGGCATATCCAATTTTCTTTGCAGTGTCACCTTGCCAAAAAATGTCACTGCGTATCATACTTGTTTTGTCTTTAGTTTCTTTTGTTTCTTGCTGTGAATATATCAGCTTGTCAGAAGACCTAATGGGTAAAGTCTAAGTCTCAGCTCGACAAGCATTCAGTGCTGCTGTATCTTCCTCATGACATAGACCGTAACTCACCTACAACCAGCTGGTAGGAAATGGAATGTCTCCAGCCATATAGATAGACTACAACTACAGTTTTAAATTGCAAGTTGAGCCCAGGATTAGTACAATACAGTAGTCACACTACCCTATCCAGAAAAATGCCATGTCATAACATGGCATGATCAAACACTCCTGTCATTAAAGGGGTTATATGTAGTATTTTTTCAATTCAAAACATTCTGCACAAATAGCTTTGGGCCCTGTTTAGACCATACACTTTATTCCTCAATGGAAAACAATACAAAATATTGCCAATATTGCAAATGTAATGATGAATTCAAGACACAAATTCTACAGAATTCTACACTCTACATTCTTCTCTGAAGAATTTGCATTTGTGGTAAGATAGTACCTAGTTTGGGCACAACTGCTCCACAGGATTGTGTGGATGTTGAATATTAACCCCTGAGGCAATTTGTATTATGAGTTTGTGTTCAGTATTAGTGGCAGCCTGTGTGGAAGGCACCAAGTTATTCTTTTTTTTCTGAGAGACGTAGGAAGAAGTCAACACAATTGATTAAAAATGAATATAATTTTTCCTCACTTATATTTTATATATTTTATAAGACCTCTGAAAGCACAATATTCACATTGGGGTTTTGTCATGTAATTCTGGGTTGCATAGGTGGGAATGGAAGAGACGGCGGAGCAGACGAAGATGGATCAGTTTAGTGTTTGATCAATTCAGCGGATAACCTCTGTGAGAGCACCACAAAAAATAGCATGCTGATCCGGGCTGCTGTTTACCCAAATTGTTTCCTTTGGTTTCCAACTAGCTTTCTTCAAGGCTCCACTCAGTACACCTAGTGAAGGTCAGCAGTTTTCAAAATAAGTGTTTTGACCTTTTAATCAGGCAAGAGAAAAATGAGACACTCAGTTGGCTCTCTAGCACAGTTTTCCCCTGTTGTGATAGTAGATGGGAAATTATTCAAGGGCCACATTTACAAAAATCTATCGTAATTTTCGTTGGGATATATTTTGCTTTAAAAAGAACAGTAGGTAATTTTCTTGATCTTTTCATTTACTCTTATTCATTCACAGCAAATGTCATTTGCAAATGGTGAATATAGACCCCGCTCTCTAACCACCTCTTTGGGGAATGGTAGGTCGGTCCTGAACAATGTCACATTGGCAGCATAACTGTGATAATGGGGTGTGAAAAGAGCGGCTCCATCCATAAGTTATTATTGATGTGACTGAACTACTTCATCTCAATTATTTTCCCACAACCTCAAAGGTTACACAGTAATTCTCATCTCTTTCCGATCTTCTTAATTCATCTTATTAGCGAAGCCTAATAGTCCATACTAGATAGCATAAAACCCCATAAGGAAGTTGACAACTAGAAGATAAAAAGTGTGCTAGATCAGGTGTGGCAGTCAACCATTAAGACTTAAGTTCTGGTATAGTAACAGATTATTAGACTACTAGGTGTGAGGCTAAAATAGGCTAACATTTCAGCATGCCAGTCACAACTGGTATCCAATGTGGATCCATGGCATCATGATTGTGTAGTATTCTTTTCATAGTGTACTACACTGTATCTCTCTTTCTCTCCTGAAGTGTGTAAACACAACTGTTCTGGCTGGAACGTAACCTGGCAGTGCTACTACTGAAGTAGAAATATATTTGCTGAGTAGCTCCTGTCCTTAGTGGGGATGATGTGTCCAAAGAGCTGTGTTGCCAATTTTCCATCTAGAATTGACAAGAGAAAATACTGTTCTTTTTTTTTGTTGGGCAAAGTCGACAAGGCGAAACATACTGTAGACTAATGTCCTAGCACACAATGACAAACACTGGAATCACATTTGACTACTGTCACCAAGGAGGCTATGTATTCCGTGTGGTTTGTCTATTTATTTGTCTGTGTGCACTGTGCAGGATTATGCAAGATAAAACAACTGGCCTTGCCACTGGCCAGGGACAAACGTATTGAATCCCATGGCTGAACAGATTTAGTTGACCTTTCACTAATGTTGTTGTTGAAAGATACAGCACTTGGCCTTGGCATCGGAATGAATTTCTCATTTTAAATGTAAAAAAATTGTTAAAGATGCACTCCAGCCAATGAGTTATCCCTTTAAACTCATCTTGGTTTGTCAAAGATAAATAAAAAGGCTAATTTGAATTTAAGCGTTATCAAACAGTTACAGTATGCACATTTAAGATGGCTAACTCTGACACTTTAGCTTGCTGGTCTTGTTAAGCTTGTTAAGCTAATTTGTTTAAAGATTAGGCTCACAGAAACTATTTTCCAGTGATTTTTTAAAACTCGTCAACCCCGTCCCAGAAATCAGTCAGGATTGGGTTCCCTCTTTTGTCACGTCACTACAACGGACCATTCTGTTTTGTTATTTTGAAGAATCAGCTGGTCATTCGAAACTAGAGATACTTGACCATGGCATTTACTGTTTATTTTGCTAATGGACAAAGTGAAGTAAGAATTGATGTATTGTGCATGAAAGCCTGTTTTATATAACATACCGGTAATATTTGTAATTAGTAACTCCCTGAAAATTTAAAAAATAGATATTCAATATATGTTGTTTTGTTGTTATTATTTTATATGGTTTTAGTGCAAATATAAAGACACATGTCAGCTGGAACACAACACAAATCTTGCATCAACAAGCACGACATGCTGTTAATGGGCCCATTTAGTGCCACAAGCCTTGTTCTCCAGAATAAGTTATCTTCAGGACAACTTGATTAGAGCAAGCCTCAGATCATTGCATGCCTACTCCTTTCCACATATACATTGCCTCTGAGACAAAACTCAATTACTTTGCTGTCATACTTGTTACAGGGAACAATGGCGGAAAAGTGTCATAACCTGTACTAATGTTATTTTCCACAATTATTTAGGAGTTATCTTAGCTCACTCTCCAATGCTGCACTAAAAGAGAACATATTGTAAGAGTGGAATTTGGTCAAAGCAATTGAAAATTCATCACTCCACTTTAATGGAATTTGGCGGAACACATGCCCTTGATTGAATTTTGCCGTATATGTAGTGTCTTTTCCCAGTAGTATTCAGTCAAGGATTCCAGAATGCCACCAGGTGCCTGATACCTAAATGTCATTTCCTACATCCTCTGTGCATGTTACATTGTATTGAACGGTTGTTGTTATATCCATTACCTTTAGTTTGTGCATTTCTAGTCAGTGATACAAAGAAGTTGACATTTAACATGTGTTGGCAATTCTGAAAGGAGATTTAACTTGAGGTCAAATCAAGCACTTGAGGGTACAGGTCTAATGGCAGATTCTTTTGAAACACAACAAACATGTCACCTGGGCCTACAATACTCGAACCATATCCATTTTTCAGTTTGCTTAAATAAGAATGTTTATTTTCTTGGTCAGTGTATGTTAAGACAGGTGACAAGTCTCTGCTGCCAAGTAAATATAAAAATAAATGACTTGTAGAATAAATGAGTGTAGAACAGTGCTATATGGGATAGCCGTCACGCACAGGTGAGCTAATTGATGTGGCTCAAAGCTAACACTCTTCCAACAACATAGATGTTGCAAGAACTTAGGTGTTCACCTTTACCATCTATATAGTTTAACATGAGTTACTCTGTACTTTTTTTATCAGATTTGATCTGTTTTTATAATAATTTGAAGTTTATCAGACATAAGCCAAAATATGTCTCCCTCTCCCACTTTCTCTGTCTTGTACCAAAACCTCCCTTTTTCTCTTACTCTCTCTCTCTCTCAATTCAATTAAATTCAATTGAGCTTTATTGGCATGACAAAAAAATACAATATTGCCAATGCATACATGTACATAGTAGTGTGTAAAGAAAGAAAACAAAACATCATGCATCATACATTACTGCAACGGCAGTGTGTGTGTGTATGTGATGGTGTGCATGGGAATGCATGTAAGTGCGTGTGTGTGTGGCTATGTGGTTGTATTCAGCCAAAAGGTGAAGCTCTGTTTGTGTGGCACCTTGGTTGCAGTTGATGCACAGCCTGTCTTCTCTGGGCAGCCAGGTTTGCCTGTGTCTGCCCTTCTCGATAGCCAGACTGTGATTGCTTGTACCAGGTCAAGGTTTTTCTCTGTCTGGTATCAGTGACTGTGGATAGGTATCTCTCTCTCTCTCTCTCTCTGTATTTGTGTTTGTCTTTCTCTCTTACTGCCTGATATTGTTTGATAGCCTCATTCATTAGATCTTTATTGAAGGCTCTCAGCAGTGTGAAGCAACTGAGCCACAACTATCATATTCAAGGGGGCTTGCTCATTTTTGATTTGGCTGTTATTTATCATTCGGCCTGCCTCTTTTGTGGCAGTGTTATTAGTGAACACGGGGCAGAGAGAGCAGCGTAATGAGAAATGTCAATGTATCCTCATGTTCCTGCCTGCACTGGCAGTCCACTATCCATCTTTCTGGCACTTACCTAGTTAACATTTTCATCAAAATGGGCTAGGATCCCTCCCTGCTCCCACACAGGTTTCCAGCCAAATGGCTTAGATAAAGATGAAAGATCCCAGAGAGATGGTGTTTGTGGAGTCCATGGTCTTTGTTGCATTATGCTGTGTACCATACAGCTTCCTGTAACCTGGCATTTATTTTCCGCATGGCGACTGAGATAAGATGGTGTTGTAATCGTGAATCACTTCACTTGTGTGCAGTTTAATTGAAAATGCAAGGTGTGCTCTGTGTGAAATATAATGTGGAAAGCTGTTGAGAACATGCAGTAGGAGTTAAGAAATGACTAGAGGTGCTGCCTATGGAGTCCTCTGTTTATATAACCAGTTCTTCATACGGCATTACTGTCATCCAGGCAAGGCACAGAGGATGATCTTCTGACAAGCCATGCCATGCTGTCTGATACAGTAGTGCAGACAGGGCCAAGCAGCCTGACACACACACACACACACACACACAGACACTAACTCACTCACTCACTCAAACACACACTCTCTCTCTCTCTCTCTGTAAACCTTTATATCTTTGCAATCGGATCAGATCTGTACTTGTTGGTTATTGTTAATCATGATTCGACCATCCAGTGCTGGAAAAGCCTCGACTTCATCACTGCCAATGATCCTAGTTGAAAGTTTAAATTTGTGACTTCAGTCCAAAATAGTCATAGTTTTAAGGTAATGGGGTATAAGTTGATGACTAAGTTGATTACTTAAAAAACTGAGTACAAGCTTCAACAGGGATAGGCACATTTAGACCTGCAAACAGCAGAACAATTAGGCTACCCTAGAAAATATGTTGAAAGACAGTGGGGTTAAGGACATCATCTTGATGTTCATAATCTTTAGAGCATTAGAAATGTAAGCTTTCTATAATTGTTATAAATGGAAGGCCTGGTGACTACCACACTTAAGTAATATGCTATCCTATGTAATATTCACTTGTGAGATATATATTCTCATATACCACTGCTTGGTTGAATTTCCTATTGTGATGTGCTCATAGTAAAGTCAATTAACTTTCTGATATTTGTACACCTATTAAGTGGTTCCATTTGTCTTTTTTGGATTTTGCATTACGATGGTATATCAATTTGCCAAACTCACTGTGAACTTTTAAATGAGCTGTCACATTTCAACAGAGTTACAAATGAGCAATAATGCACTTTGAGGTGCATTAACGTCTGAGACCCGAAGGCTGTGTCCATTATCCCTTTGATATTTGAGAACATACAGCTAAAATGGAACAACGTCTGCTGTTGTTCTGTTGTTCTAAATTCTGATATCCATTTCCTGGTCTGCCATCACTATATTGCTCTGTAATGAAACTGAGGCGAGATCAATGGTGCCAATGGTAAATTGTGCTATTTGTTCCTTTGTTCATGTTTGCTCTCGTGCCTCAGAGAGAAAGAAAATATATTGTTCTTTAACCTCATTTTGAGTGAATGTCCATCACAGATGCACATACCACAATTTTGTGTCAAAGCCAAAGACGTCTGTATTGATTTCTGCATAGAGGTTCCTTCCAAGTCCATCCATTCTGCTTCAGGGCCATCAATATACTTCTCTATCCTAGTCTTCTATGGGAGGCTTTCAAACCACCTCACCATGCTTTCTCGGCTCAACTGTGGCAGACAAGGCATCCAAATATAGAGGCAGCCCCCTCCCACCGTGACATACTTGGCTTTGTCAAGTTTATGAATGTGTTTGCTATAATCTGCTATTGACAATTTTCACTGATGAAGAAGCTGTTATTATTCAAACCACTGTGAAACAAAATGGGCTAATTTAAACATATGGAAACTTTCTCTCTCTCTCTCTATTTTATTTCACCAACTCACTCACTCACATTTCCAAATGCAAATTGATTCTCAGCACATGGAAGGCCTGTGCTAAATTTGCTAAATAAAATAGGCACCATCTGATTGTGGCATGTTTTGGCTTTGGCAACACCCAAGCACTTAAAGCTACAATGTAATTTCCACGGCGAACCAAGTGTAAGGTAAGTACTGAGATGTAAGAGAAGTGTTGATTTGCATCTTATTTCAGATGCTAATGCCCACAAGTGGCTACGCTTTCAGGTTGGCGAGTGGCCCTTTATATACTTTGCTGGCCGTAGAGGGTGGAGGATACTTAAATGCCTGGGTTTAGCACAGCATATAAAGTGAGGCGTGTCATTTTTTGTGCATCATTACCTTTACGTAAAAAAGCTTGACGCATCTGAGGCAGAGATTGTTAAAGAGGATGTACTCCTTTTTTTATATAATCTCGGCCCCGTCGTTAATTGAAGTTTGGAAGGTTGAGAAAGTTAGATGTGTGTGAGGAGGGAATTTAGGAGTGAGGATGTTACAAAAAAAAATCCAAGATGGCAGTCATCCACTTCCTCTGTGATGCCAGTTATCTCAGAGCTGTGGTGAAATGCTCCCAATTCCAAATCTTAGCATCAGATGGATTGCCATGATTGGAACCAGGCCTGGTGGCTTCAATTTCTTCTTGTGAGTTGTCATGCTAATTTGTGATATGCCATGCTAGGCTACATAGCTCACTTGTGGAGATGTTGTATAGATGAAAAGAGACCATACCAAAAGAGAAAATACCATTCCCAGTCATTTCAATGGCAGATGCTATGCTAACTTCTTCAGCCCAAAAAGTACAAATTGACTGTAAAAATGCTGTCCATTGAATGCTCACTTCCATTCCTATGAACAAACTACTATTGGCAATACAAGTAATGTGTGGTCTATCCAGATTGGTGGATGTTCATGGTGCTGCCTGCGATGACCGTTGAGAAGTAAAGTGTGGTCTATCCAGATTGGTGGATGTTCATGGTGCTGCCTGCGATGACAGTTGAGAAGCCATTTGGGTTTCGTGCATGGGTTGTTTGCTGCGGTATATTCCTAGCATATATGTATAACTTGGTAGCTTGGTCCTCTTTCTTTGTACTTTCATTTCACATTTCTTGTAATGGGCAGTTGATACACAGTAAAGTGTACTGATTTAACAGTATGTTTTTCTTGTAATGAGCAGTTGATACACAGTAAAGTGTACCGAAGTGTATGTTTATCTTAGTGACCTTGTGTTTACCTGTGACTATGGAAGTGTAAAGTAGCCTAACTGTGCATGTAATAGGGTTGTGCTGGACATATTGATATTGTGAAATAGATGCTGCAGTGTTGATAGGGTCATCAACAAGGCCATTTTAGGATTTAAAGTTAAAAGTTAATAACTGTCAGATTTAAAATAGAGTTATTGAATTTTGTTTTTACTCATCGTACCGTGCCCTAGCATGCAGTCCAGGGGTTATTAGGAAAACACACCTCTTGTTTGCTTTCACATCTATTTGTGATGTTTACTCTGGCTAGGGCAGATAAATGCCATTGGAAGTTGTGAGTGTCTACCAATTATCATGAGTACACATTTTGTTTCTGGTAAACTAAGCAAAATAGACCATAATATTTGTCTTTTTTTAGGCTTGTGTAGACTTTTCATAAAGCGATAGAAATGTTATCTTCCACGATGATAGTCTGTTTACATGCCCCTCCCATTTACCATCTTTTAAGGCTGTCAAACACCAAAGTGAGACACAATAGCTGCTTTCAGACACATCCTCTGCAATACATGTGGAGTTTTGTCAAACAGAGGTCTGACCCTTCGGGTGATTCAGACATGATGCTAACCTGCGGAGCTAATGCTGACATATGTGTGAACAACACACATGCACATGAACAGAATCTCCGTGTGGTTGAACAGGTTGAACGTGGTTGAACACGCACATGAACAGAATCTCCGTGTGGTTGACCAGGTTGAACGTGGTTGAACACGCACATGAACAGAATCTCCACATGTTCTTTGCTTCGTTCAGACACAAGCTCATTTACATAATGTCCATCGGAAATATACTGAAAGCAGGTCTGAAAGCAGCTAATTTGATCTCTCAGTTCTCCTGATATGTTGAGGTGCTTGCCTTCTCAGTGCAATAAAACATATTTCCATATCAATGCTCTTGTGGTGGTAATCCAGTTCTTTAGTGTCATCAGCACTATACACTTACCCAATAGGCAGACACATACAATCTCATCTCCAAACCGGCAAAACCTGTGTTTGTGGAAATTGTGGGGCTTTGTAAACAGGGCCTTGTATTCATTTGTGTCGGCTCCAATGCGCTGTGTATCCTACCCATGTTTGGTTTTTACTCCTAAATAACATATACAAGCTCCAGTCATGAAATCCCATGGAAAAATAAACCAGAGAAGACAGCCGCCCAAAATAACAGTCATACATAAGCATCCACGCTCACCCGCTTACAGTGAGACAAGGTAAACCTGGATGCCACAAAGGCTTGAGAGCATTTTGATAGACATCATTCAGTCTTTCACAAGGGAAGAGGAAATATGTCTAGTTTTTAGACCTTGTGCAGGGATTAGGGGCGCAGGCTTATCGAAAGTGGCAGGCGGCAACAAAGAGTAGAGGAGTGGATGATGCCGGCTAACCTTTTGAGGAAATCACTTCTCATTTACCTCAAGCAGCACAGCTGCTCGGGGAGTGGCAGGTGACACATCCAGAGATCACTGCTCCATGCATGGTCTGCTGGCGGAGAGCAATTTCATTTTGGAAAAAAAAAAGTCTTTGGACTAAGAGCCCAAATCAACCCCTTCCCACCAGAATTACCCTCTGTTGATTTGGGCCTTTTTCATGACTTTGAATTACAAATAGAGCGCTCGGTGTTTTTCATACTGAACCCAGCCTGTCAGCAGAGGCAGAACGTTGATGGTTATTGGACTCATATTAAATAAACTGAATTTGGACAATTTCTTTACCCCCATAGCAAATTATGGTTAGAGGCAATAACTATTCGAATCTAAAGGCCAGTTAAGTCGTGTCCTAGACTAGAAGCTTTTCAACTCCACTGAAGTCTTTAGTCTAGGATATAGGGATGAATTAATGTCTGGGAAACCGGCCCTAATTGTTTGGATTTTTGTCCATATTTCTGTAGTGTAAATAATGAAATTTTACTTTTGGGAACAAAATATCTATTTTGGTATCAGGAAAAGGGTGCCTGTGTAGAATGGGGACTGACATTGAGACATCTGTAAATATCTTTAGTGTCCTCAGAATTCCTCCGTATGCTCTTGTGGCTTAATTACTGGGACACTATGCAAATGTGCATACCCCACTGACTGGGTAGCATGGTGAAAGCAAGCACGAGTCTATATATACACAGAGAATTGTGTTCTTTTTGAAAGTCACAATAATTCTGCTGCTCTTGTAAGTGACTTGTGCTGTAAGTTTAGGTTTCAAAATGACATGCTCATGCACTTCAAGCACCCTGTAAAGGCATGAACTTGCATGAATAAGGTCCCAAATATACTGCATTAAAAACACTTTGTTTTTTATTTGCAATTGGCTGATGGCTAATGCTCAAATGCTACAGTATGCTTCTTTATTAGCCATTATTGCACAGAGCTTCACCGTTTCAAATGGCTAATGTTGTTGGTTATGTTGCAGTTAGAAATATTTTGTACTGTGCCATGGACACAATACAAAATATAGGGAGTGCTGAATTATGAGGATTTCTGCAGTGGGCCATTATGGTTCCATTAGATGAAAAACATCTAGAACAATTAGAAGTTAGTCATTTTCAGGAACTTTTCTGAGTTGTTTAAATTACTTACTGTATGTGCCATCCATGATTTAGATGCTATTCATGTCGCATTGCAATTTATTATTTTTCATTTGTAATGATATGTTTCAGTGAATGTTTGTTTCATGTGAATGTTTCACAGTCACCTGTCATAGCACAAGCAGATATGGGTGGAAAAACAATTAAATCAAATCAAATTAAATCCAGCTTTGTTATAGTCTGCAGTGTTGCAATAAACAGTAAACAGTAGCGTACTGTACATATATTTTTATTATATGAAGAAAAACAAGACCTGTCAGTGTGGCAAACAATTCTCCAGCAAACAACAATGTTTAAAATTCAGTATACACTATGTGCATCAAACAGATTATGGAAAGTCATATTTGTATAATATGCAGGTTCCTTTCTCCTTTGCAGAATATGATTTGTTTTGGGAGTGTAAAAGCAAGGGAAAGTCCACACTGTAGTGGATTTCAAAAGGTGCGGTGGATTAATGTATTTAAATGAGGCCGAAAGAGCCTCTGCCACACGCCGACCAGCTCAGCCAATCTGAAGCCGGCGAGAATTACCTCCCAAATGAAACACCTCGTGGGAGCACGGCAGAAAAGTATTCTAATCGTGTGACTTTTGACATTCCTTCTGCCGAGCTCAGCACTTCTGCTGTCGCCTAATTTAGAGATTAAGGGCAGTGTTCACGGTCGTTTACATACCTGCAGGTCACTGCCGTCTCCACTCAGCAGGGGAAGGCGGATGTGATCGGACTTAAAAAGAGACGGGGAGCGAGATGGGAGGACAGGCGTGCCGAGCGCTGCACTTCCCCACTGACACTTGCCTACATCATTAGGAAGCGGCAAATAATTGGCTCTGAGTTTACTAATAAAAAAAATAATAAATTGTCAGTGGTGGTGTTTTCTTTATTCTTTCATTTTATTTTCGTCGACATGAACTAATTAGAGACGATTAAGTGTTTAAACTGCCATGGCTGGAGAGTTGGAGAGTTTCTCTTCGAGAGACCCCTTTTGAGTGCTGGTGAGGCGCTCGAGCCTTTTATCAGTCCTTCCACAATAATCTCGCTGCAGTATAAATCTTCTGCTTCGCGTCTATAATTAGAGTTCCTACTCTTTAATCATCTCTTAGGTGGTATCTCTATTCCAGACAAGCCACTTGCCAGCTTCTGTACAGTATAAGACCATGTAACCTTTAGAAGAAGAGTTGAAATAGCCTGTTTTAAAAGCAGCTGTCAAAGTTAGAGACTTAATGTGTGTGTGTTAAACTCGAAAAGTGTTTAGTCCCAGTCCTTAATGAATGTTTTATCACCCACTTTGAATGACAGCTAGTGTGTATTTTGCTGTTCCTTAGCAACACATATGCTCACAAAAGCATGTCCACATTCATTCAATTTGATAGGGTTTCAAGTGATTTGTGTTACACTTTTCCTCCTTCAACAGCCTTGGCTGTCCTTTCTTTACTGGTCTTTAAATATCTAACCAGCCACTGGCTTGTGATTTATACTTGACTATTAGGCCCATTTCACCATTATTTAAGGGTTTGCAACTTTTGCATGGAAAGGAGGTGAAGAGGAGTCTTTTTTGTGGTGTCCAGTCCAAGTATTCTCTTTGCCTAGTCCTGATTGTGCCACCTGCAAAGGAATGCTGGGTGTGCCAGCATGGTCTCCATCAGCATCTGTTGGCCCACTCTGCCTTGGCACCTCTGGGTTGTGTGGACGTTGAATTTGGGCACTAGGCAGCGCCAACTAGCTTCGGTCCATGTTCCGGGCATTGGTGCTGCTCCATGTTGGAGCAGGACCCTGTGCAAGGCCAGGTCACCACCCCCCAGCTGCCTCCATCGCATCCTTGCCCAGACCGGGGAGCCCTGGGTACCCAGACACGGGCCGAGTGCTATCTTTGTTCCATTAAAGTGGAAGATCATAAAGTGGAAGAGCACAGGCCTTGTGTTCTCTGGTCGGTTTTATTCTGTCATCAGAATGAAGTCTGTCTGTGAAGTCCTCTTGAAGTTGATTGTATGTGCACACCACTCTTCACTCTCATCACTGCTGCATTTTCCTCTCTGTTATAATGCTACAGTATGCATGGCTACGTGCGATAAGCTGCTCTGAAATGTATAACAGCACACAAAACTGTGGGGTCTGTGGGTGTTGTATTCATGTGATACTGAAGGCTGTGGCTACATTTCACTCATTCATAGGATGCCACAGATGTTTTAAGAACAAAGCGAATTCAGTGGAATCTGGGGTTTTGACCTTTTCTGCCCTTTCGGTTTTCTCCTCCTAAAATGAGATTGCAAGTCTTCCAAAGCAAGACAAATGCATGAGAGGCATGTTTTGTTATCTAAGCTCACTACAACAAATAGTACATTTCTTTAACTCTGGTGTAAGGAAGTCTGAGACCTCTCATAGACTATGGGTCAAAGATGAACATAGCTTTTACGGCATCCATTCTTAAGGTTCTTCTTTTCTACCACATTCTCAAGAAAAGAAACACAAATGTATCTTAACAAATTAAACAAATAAAACCTTTAGGTCTGCTATTAAGGAAAGTGCGAGGGCAGTGAGAACAGGATACACCAGAGAGGCTTTGGCTTTAGCTGCTACATCTACACCTGACACATATATTGAACAGGCAATGGCACCACAGCAGACACAATCCCATTACCAATAAAGACACACGAATTTGCATGTTAATTAGCCACTATCAGATTTTGTGTCGTTATCACAAGATGACAGAATTAATCAGCCATTAAAAAGTGTAATTAAAAAAAACTGGCATTGTCCTGCGCATTTTTAATGATGGCAAGTACCTCGTTTGAACTCTGACGTTTGAGGGACACTCTCAAGGTGATGCCATTGAGGTTTGGCGGATAAAAAACGGTGCGCTTATCAGATGTGAAGTAGACAAATGTGCTCTCCAGGAGCCATTGTTTTGATCCTCTGGACGAGGCAGTATTCAAAGTCGGAATGGACCATTCCGAGGGGATGGCAACTGCTAAAACTTGCCTAGCAAGTTTTAGCAGTTGCCTCAGCAGACGTCTATCGTGTTGTGTAATGTACACTGCTGTGGACCATCTATTTGCAATGCAAAGCTTTCGCGAGAGGTTTAGCAGTCAAGGAAACAAAAACACAACTATGCAGCAGTCCTGATGCTCCTTACGTGAACAGGAACACAGGAAAATAGAAAAGTTCTGAAGAAAAGAAAAACTTTAATGAGTTATAATTTTGTCTTTCTTTTCAAAACATGGTCATATTTAATCACAGGAAATATAATTTAATACAGGAAAATTGATCATTGTGTATCCAAATAATCAAAGAACATTGGTGTTGGTTTGTTTGAGCACCAGAATGGTCTGTAAAAACAAACTCAGTAAGAGGGGGGAAACTACAAAGTATAAGATTTGACTAAAAGTAGCACTGGATGAAAAAAATAAAATAAATAAAATTGTAGCGTTCTTGGTGTGGCCAGACATCTGCTCTGTGAATTTCCATGAAAGGTATTCTTTATCTGAATACTTACCTTCTGGATCAATATCACTATATGAATATTGGATTCCAGATTAAGAGAGTGGTATATACGTATCTGCAGCATGGCGGACATACTGTAAAAGGAGGGACAGACCCAGAAATCCCAATTGACTGTAGTATGTGATTCTGACTACAAAATCAATGGCACTTAATAACTACACAACCTCTTTAAATGTGCTCATTGATGTTCTGAGGGGGTGCATTTGAAAAAGGACTGCAGTCATAAGGGACGTGGTACTTTTTGCCAGTGCTGAATTACTTGGTCCAAATCCACCCTTTGGGCTGAAAATCCTTTAGGTTTCTTAATCTGCCATTTTAAGTGCTCTTTCATGATTCGGCCACAATATTACTACTTTGCATAGTTCACTGTTTAAATTAGCCTTTTCGTTTCTCATTAGGATTGTGTTTTGAACACAGGCAAGGTGTGCTGTCCATGAAGGATAATGACCATAGATATTATTTAAGCAAACCAGAGCTGTATGAGACTCTTAACCCAAAAGGCATTGGCCACGTATGGAGAAGGTGTGGATGTAATGCATTCCTGTGGCAGATGGCATACTTTAAGCGTGAGAGTGGATCATTATTAAATGAGCATGACAACACGTGGCTGGCCATCCTGACACACACATGCACACACACACACACACACACACACACACACACACGCATGCACACACTCACACACACATACACGCATGCGCACACACACACACACACGCATGCACACACACACACAGACAGACTCACACACACACATAAACACACATACACGCACACACACACACACACACTTCTACCAGAGGAGAGTCATCCGCAGAGAAGTGGCTCTGACACACACTAATTATTTGCAATTAGCAGACAGGGAGGAAATGCTGATGCCTAAGTCTATGTGAGGAGTTGAATAGCTAGTTCACACCTATGCTTACTTGTCAATGAAATGTGCATTGATAATTAATTATTATGGTGTCTGAAAGCCCAACATGTATTTAATCAGGTGATGTAGAGCTTTATACACATGGTCAACATGACTGACTTTCTTTTACTCTATATTGTCATTTAGCAGACAGTCTTATCTAGAGTGAATTACAGTGCTAGTTCACAGTAAGTTGCTTGATTAGCGTATAAATACTGTAATCTATAGTGAATTACAGTGCTAGTTCACAGTAGGTCGTTTGAGTAGAGTGTGTATAATATACTGTAAGTACAGTAATCTAGCCATGGGGACAGCCCCACTGGACCAACTCAGAGTTAAGTGCATTGCTCATTGGCACAGGTAAGTCCTCGGATTGAACTCATGTCATATCATATGATATCACTTACATTGAAAAAAGACCAGACACCTAACCACTAGATCACCACCACCCCTGATCCAGCAATTTATTCGTATCGCTGAAGAATAATTAGTCACATGGTACTTTTACTTGAGTGAAAACGCTTACATAGTGACCAAGCTTCTCTCATTTCCCGTATAATGACTAAGATGCTAATAAGTCTGTGTAAAAGTCCACCACTTCTATTAATGCCAGGAGCATGTTGCTTCCATTCCTAGCTTCCTTTGATGTGTACCATTAATTACTTAATTAGGGGCTTATGTCTTAAATTAATATTTCATGATTTTTTAGGCGCTTGGTTTACTGGAAAATGCTGCTTACAGTTCAGAAAATACAGCTTTGGGTGAATTTGGATCTGTTGCTTTAATATTTGCAAAGACGGAAAGGTAAACAAATCCAACTACTCTGATGGAAAGGTAAACAAATCAAACTGCTCTCAAGTTCATTGTGCTAGATAGTGTCAGTGTACTGGACAGGGCCTAATTTCAGGACAATATTAATATGGTTGCATAACATCTCCTGACGCTCTCCAAGACAACTGACAGCACAAATTTATTAAGCTGTCATAAAGAGCAACTTCAATGCTGATATCAGGTGATATGAATTTCTGGGACACAAAATGAAACGCCATAATATGTACACATATCAAAAGGCAACATTTAGTTTTGGACATATTTACATCACCTTGCAACGATTTATGTTGTGCGTTCATAGCTTTGCAAATAATCATATTGACAAAGGATCACTTTTCTAAGAACAATTGCAAATGCTTACTCGTTTGATACGGCTATTTAATTTAGAAATGTCAATCTCCTGCATATGTATGAGGTCTCCTATCTGAGAGCAGCATAAAGCAGCGGAGGAGTTATTTTGAGTGCGGTGCAAGGTGACCTTTCTGTGCAACTCTGAGAGCAGAACTCAACAGCCTCATGAAAAGGCCTACAAAGCAGGCTGCGGAATCGGATGGAGCGTGAGGAAGTAAGACTTCTAAGTGAGTTTTACATACCGATGACACATCAAGTCTTAGCCCTGTCTGTCAGAAAATTAAGATGATGCAGTTATTACCACTTGCATGGTGTTTCTTTCTCTTCCTCCTTATGATAACAGAACTATACGACTACTACTGATAGTAGTACTGATAGTAGTACTGATAGTAGTACTGATAGTAGTACTGATAGTAGTACTGATAGTAGTAGTAGTAGTAGTAGTAGTAGTAGTAGTAGTACTGATAGTAGTACTGATAGTAGTACTGATAGTAGTACTGATAGCAGTAGTAGTAGTAGTAGTAGTAGTAGTAGTAGTACTGATAGTAGTACTGATAGTAGTACTGATAGTAGTACTGATAGTAATACTGATAGTACTGATAGTAGTACTAATAGTAGTACTAATAGTAGTACTAATAGTAGTAGATAGTAGTAGTAGATAGTAGATAGTTGCTTACATTTATTGTTGGGCTGTAGAGGACTACTTTCTAATTTTTGTTCATCTTACTTACAAAAGTACTAGATTGTACAGCTGAATGTACCCATTGTTTACACTACATGGTGCAGCAAATGCTGTATTGGCAAAGCTTGTGTGAACAAGCAGAGTTTGCAATGTGTAAAGCAGCATGAAGTGCTCACTCCCAGTGGTTGCTTCATCCTTACCTTTACCTTCTGAGCGGGTCTCATCATCATTTCGTTTCTGGCCTTCAGAGAGCAGTCGGTTCTTCGGGCCGACTGAAGTACCTGACAGGTGTGGTACTTGTGCGCAGTGTTGATTCAGGTCCTCTCGGGGGCTCTGCAGCGATTGCACTCCCAAAAGCGCCACGCGCCTGGACATCTGGTGTTTATCTTAATTCTCTATCATAGCAACTATTCGAGCATGTGATTACAAAATTAACACATCTGCCAATCTTAATGCCGTTGCTAGGATTTCTTTACCATTATGAAAATATGTGGTCACCTAGGGATGGTTGACTTGTTTGTAAGGAATAGGTAGTAATTAGAGGAATACTAGAGGATGTTCTTTCCAGAAATGAGTAAGCAATTCTCTCTTGACATTCACCAGTCAAGACTCCTATTTATTGTTATAGTGAAATCAGCCATTTAGTTTGTTAGATGTTCAAAATACCTGATCCGCTAATAAGGCATGTTGTGACAGTTATGTGACCACCCTCTACTTTACCCAGATGGTTTCTTCCATTGTCAGTCCTGTGCTGTTCTTCCCAGTTAGAGACGCGGCGTGACCAGCCTCTGCTTTATCCAGATGGTTTCTTCCATTGTCAGTCCTGTGCTGTTTTTCCCAGTAAGACTTCAGTGTAAAGACACTGTGTACAAACAGGCTTCTTGCCGGAGCTCTGAGGAAGAGTCAGGGCTTGAATGCTGCTCCAAATAGGATCGAGTGTGGATAGACTGTAAGCCCTTTGGGGGGGGAATAAAATGAGACCGAAGCAGCATCCCTGGCTCAATTAGTGCCTAGGTATATCTCTGTCCCATGCACTCCGGGTAAAGGTTGTCTTCAGCCCCCAAACCAACCAACCAACACTATCCCCTTGGATTTACTGAGCAAGGGAGAATAAACGAAGGGGGTGCAAGGTAGGTTGTCACACTGCGTAATTAGTCTCTGACTGTGGAGAGAGCCGATGGATATTGTGACACCGACCAGATTGCCCCCCCATCCACAGAAGGGTCCCGGCCATCACCAGTCGGTAGGGTCAGTCAAGGGACTGCAATCCCTTCAGCACACACACACACACACGCACACACACACACTCTCACACTCAGACACACACATGCACACACTCACACTCAGACACACACATGCACACACACATACACACACTTGCACACACACACACACACACACACACACCTGATCTTTAACAGTTTTGGATGCCGGCCAAAGACAACCAAGTATGCTCACACAGGAGAAAGAAAGACAGAAAAGAAAGACAGAAAGACACACTCTCATCCAAAAGACAGCTTTATTCCCTCCCAACTTTATTTTAGAAACTCATTCTGAGTTCTAGCTAGCTCTCAGTATTTTCCTCCTGTGCTTTCTGTCGGAAAAAAAACACTTTGTCCTTGTCTCAGGCATCTATCACTGAGCTCTCATTTCTTTTGATGAGGAAGCACACGTCCTTTCTTAGCTGCGTTCTCCTCTGTTTAAACACACAGTGACAGCTGATCGCCTTCAGACGCCAGAACTCATTTTTCTTACGTGAACACTGTTTATTTAGTTTTTTCTCTAATTACCGTGGAACCGCAGCGAAACCGGTAGTGCAAGATGAAACAGTACTAATTCCAAAACCGACAGTGACCGCGCAGAGCGGCCAGATTTGCAGTCTGACACCATAATCCAGTGCCTCAGATAGGTGGCTTAATGTTAAGGTAAAGTGACAGTTTCTGTGACAGAGTGTTGTGATGAGAAATCATTGCTCCCACACCGCGGATTACAGACTGACATTATGAGGAGTACGGAAGACACAAAAGTGATCTAAATGAGTCAGATAGCACGCTGGCCAAGTTCAGGTGTCCGAATTGAAGAGCGGAGTAGCTGAAGGTTACTCTTTTGATAAAGGTCAGACTGTGACCTGCTGCCTGTTCGTTGTGGATTTTCACATTTCTGATGAGGTTAATCCACCCGCCTCTCCTTATGGCCTTTAAAGCAGTGATTTCACAGTAAACCTTGCGTTCTGGGTGTGAGTGAGGTTGTTTGTCTTTAAAACAGTGTTTTCACAGTAAACCTTGAGTTCTGAGCATGAGGTTGTTGCAATCAATGTACCTCCTGGCTGGAGACTTCAGTCATCAATTTCTTCATAATTTAACAAGTTTAGGAAATATAATTTAAGTAGATATGCTCTTGACACCATATGTTTGAACAGACTTATCATAATATCTTAAAGGGTGCATGAAACTAGCCTAGAAATCTAGACGCACCCTAGCGACAGCCAGGGTAGTCTAGCAACTCTCTGTTGCGAGCTGGAAAAATGAAACTTCGATAAGGCCAATCACATCATGTATAAAGTCGGTAGGCGGGCTTAACATAATGATTGATGGCAGAGTTGCAACTGTTTGGCTTCCCTGCTACTTGAAAACAAAGAAAATGGATGTTGCTGTTGGTGAACAGCGTGACACGAGTTAAGCTTTTTTTTAAGTTGGCAAAAGTTTGAACTAGCCAACTAGCTCCGCTGGTGGGAAAACGCTTGGGACTCATGAGTTGTAGTGCTGTCCTATTGCGTGCAGAGACAAAGACAACCGATTATCCCGCCCCTCGGACTGAGCACTGTGAACGTTCATTACTCCAGAAAAACAAACCTGTTGACTTGGACAGAAGTGAATAAAAAGTCTGGTGGTGCAAAAGGGTGTTTGCAACCTTTCTTCTCACTAAGATGCCCATCAGCATTTCTCTCAAGTTCAGTTTCAATTCAACCTTTATTTCAGACTCACAAAAAGGTCCACAGCATAGATAAAAATAGGATAAGATAACCTTGAAAGGTAATATTGAAAGTGAATTATACATGTATGATAGTTCATCTAGACCAGTCAATCAAATCAATCAATCAATCCATCAATCCATCCATCCATCCATCCATCCATCCATCAGTCAATCAATCAATCAAAAAAGTGATTCAAGGCATATATCATGAGTGCAATCCAAGTGTGCAAGCTTACAGATTACATTTTGATTTGGTGAATTTGACCATTTTTGTAATAAACAAAAAGATCCCCCCCCCAAAGATCTCCAATCAGTCTTTCAGATCTCCATACAGGGTGCGGTATAGCTTATATAAGTGATTTGTTGATAATAGTTCATCATATTTTACTGTAGGTCAAAGGCCATACCTTTTAAATCATTCATTCCAAAAAGTAAGCCATTTTTTAAAGATAGGGCCTTTTTGCTTTCATCAAAAACTGGTATCCAGAAACGGACATAAATTAATCAAGTGGCCAGAGGTTTTAGACATTCCTTTTGAAGGCATTTAATTGAGCCTCTGAAGAAGCTCTGCATTTAATGATCTTCTTCCCAGTATGAATGAAAAGTTTGGTGTTTCAGAGTCAAATTGGATGAGGGGTACCTTTGCTGTAAGTGCTTTTATCAAACATTGTGAAATTAATGGACTAATGGCAGAGTTAAAATGTCTCACAATTCAAAAGAGCCATTCAGTTGTTACCAGTCCATTTGACTGCAGCTCATGTCAGTGGAACCTTTCCATCCAAAATGCTTTTAGGGAGCTGTGTCTTTCTGCCTTATTGTCACATTTCAAGCCAGCGTTTTAAACAGGTCCCTGTAAGGCATTCTCTGAAACCAGTGCTGTGGAGTGCGATGGCAGGCAAACCAAACAGGGTTCCTTTCCATAAAGATTCAGCATCTTTAGCTTTATCTCTCTTTCGTTTAGTTCAGGGCAGGTCAAAAATATTACAATATAAAAGGCCAAATTTTCCAAATTCAACACAATACGTGGGGATTACCGTATGTCAAAACCCATGTGTATGCTAGAGGACTCTCTGCTGTTCTCTACCTTGTCCTAGATTATTTCTACTGTCATATAATGCGTCTTAGGCCCTCAGACGATGTCTGGAAGCCTTGTTGAACTCTGGCCACATATTCAAAATGAAGTCTTCACAACCCCCCTTGAGCCCTCCCCACTCCTCCTCCCCCAGCACTAGTTATCGCTGCATTGTTAAGAGGAAGATGACTAAGGTCAGCAAAGCCCCATCTGAAGGTCAGTTTTTAATGAAAGTGTGTCCTACTTGACTTCTCAGGTCCCGTCCTGCATATGACACGACAGAAACTTAGAAAATGGGGTTACAGGAGGTTAATCAAGTCCAATTTTTTAGCACTCACTCTATGGTGTTACCTGCTTGACTTTATGAATGCACTTGGGCATTCTGGATACAGTACCATCAGTGGCTGAAGTTCTTTTGTTTTTTGAATGCACCAACGGTAGAGTAATAACCCCTGTCAGTTAAAAGGTCTTTGGCAGTCGTATTTGTCTTTGATAAAGTGACATGACCTTTCAACACTGTGCTTGTTTATATGCTTATCCAACATCTGATTCAGTTTGTAATATAGGCTGTCACCGTAAGTTTGTACTGTAGGGGATAAATAAAAGTGATCCGAATAGACGCCCGCTGAAATGATGCCCGGCTTCTTACCCTGGGCTCACGTAAAGGTGATTGATTTACACTTGGTAGCAGGTCTTCATTCATTTTGTACAGAAAATGCAGGGAAATTGGGGAAAGCAGTTAAAGTAAGTGGCAGAGCTGTTCAGATGAGAGGGATGGAGGATCACTCGTATGTCAGCCTTGAGCAGCATGATTGAAACAGAAGCAGCTGTTTTGGCAAGGCCTGGCCACTCTAGAACTCCGGAATTAAGGTGCATCTCAGAACACCGTCTTCTAATGATAATGCAACCAAGACATACAGTAATTATCAAGAAAATATCAAGACTGAGAAAAAAATGACTGTCATGCTGTTAAATCAACAAGCTGCCAAATAAGCCTCCATACTAAAACTGCTGGTGTGTGTGTGTGTGTGTATGAATCCCTCTGTTTACTGTAGATTTGAATTTGTAATTATGTTAAACAACAGCACCAAAAAATATCAGTTCAATTAGAAATGGCTCATCGTTGCACATCCCCAGTCACCGAGTCTCAGGGGCCTCCGAGCCCCCCGTCGTCTCGCGTGACACGTGTGCATTCGGCGTTAGCCACGTTTCGCCTGAAACGCCGACTCGCTTGAAGATCGACTAATCTTAAGACAGACTGGGGTCTCATCCTCCCCTGCGGTGGGCCCAGCGGGGGAGACGTCACATGAAGAGCCTAGTCGGTGGGTAGCCAGCCAATGGCGTCGCTCCGTGCTCACTCCAGGGCCCCACCACGGCGCCTCTCGCGCTTAATCAGTGCGTCGAGAAAATTCAGGCACTTCTGACAAGCTGTCAAGTGCGGGACTCTCCACAAAGTCTTGGGAATATTATTTTTTGTGATGCAATTACTGTACCAGCTGCCAAAATGTATTTACATGCCGTCCTGATGGCCCTAGTAAGAACAGTGGGGTGGAGGAAGTGGAGGAGGAGGTGTGAGGCAGTCTGTTGCATTGTGGGTGACGTTTCCCATATCCTGTGGGACTGTGACCTCATGGTGGTGTCAGGCTGGGATGACCATCTGAGCCACAGCAGAAATGAAGGCGCGAAGGCCGTTCTCATTCATATTCACTTTGCCTCAGAATGATTTTGCACAGAAGTGGAAAGGAGAGAGCTGAAAACCACCTGGTCACATTTGTCCATTCTATTCCCCCTCTGTCTCAGTATTCTGATTTTGTCCATTCTATTCCCCCTCTGTCTCAGTATTCTGAAATTGAGTCACAGTAGGTACCATTAGATATACTTTTGAATTATCTGTAAGTTTCTTCCTTATGACATGTGAAAGTACCTGATATGGTTTATGTGGAAATTTGAGATGAGGCTCAAACAGAGACAGGGGGAACTGTCAAATCGAAAGATGGCATGTCTGATCTGGTTAGTTTACAAAATACCAGTACATCTAAGAATACAGTATATGAATGTCTTTTAAAAGTGATGCTATACACGGAGCAGTAGGCAATGTAAGATAGACCGTACATCTTAAGACAGGACGTCTCTAAATAGATAAACACACAATCAGGGCCACTTCCATAATGTTTCCATAATGTTCCATTTTCTCTTTCAATCGAATTTTATGTTGTTTATTTTCTTGAACTATTGTCTGTCATTTAAGTATGTATAAGTATATATACTTTTTTGATCCCGTGAGGGAAATTTGGTCTCTGCATTTTAACCCAATCGGTGAATTAGTGAAACACAAACAGCACACAGTGAACACACAGTGAGGTGAAGCACACACTAATCCCGGCGCAGTGAGCTGCCTGCTACATCGGCGGCGCTCGGGGAGCAGTGAGGGGTTAGGTGCCTTGCTCAAGGGCACTTCAGCTGCGGCCCACTGGTCGGGGCTCGAACCGGCAACCCTCCGGTTACAAGTCCAGAGTGCTAACCAGTGGACCACGGCTGCCCTCAAATTTTATTTCAAATTTAATACTTTTATTTACTACTTATTTACTTACATTTAATGCTTTTATTTACGATTGTTCACTATGTTTTGCCCTCTTTATAAAACACATTGAACTGCCTCCGTGTATGAAATGTGCTATAAAAAATAAGCTTACCTGGCCTTGCCACTAGGTCACACTGAGCATTTAAAATAAGTAAATACACTAGAAAATGTACTTTTGAGGAAATTACCAGTGCATGAAAATGCAAAACATACAGTATATTAACATAAAATGCAAAACAACCTTTTATTTGGAAACAGTTGGCGGAGTCCTAGTTGATGCCAACTGACAGTTGAAATGGCTGAACAGTTAAATAGTTGAGTAGTTTAAATAGTTTAATTATTTAATACTGAATTATTGTAGTGAGGACATTTATTTTTAAACAGTGGTGGGCAGAGGAGATAGTTGAACAGGATCTGTAGTCTTAAAGAGACCCAGATTGTATGCTTAAAGCCTAAGACAGAGTATATAGTTTAAAAGTTGAATGTAGATAGTGTAATAGAGGTTGATAGGCAGACTGTTTAATGGATGTTGATAGGTAGTTTGGGTGGATAAGTGAATGGTTTGAAGAGGATGAATGGATAGAAAGTTGGATGGAATGTGCCTTATATCTTTGTAGAATGGAGAGACATAGAGAGATTCTAGTTGAGCAGAAAGCAGTTCATACAGGTGCAATCAGGTTAACTGGCTCTTTGATGGGGCCTAGTTGAGCAGCTAGCGGTTGATACAGGTGCAAATCAATTTAATTAGCCCATTGTGATGTCATAGTGCCAATGCAAAGTCTATGGGGAAAAACAAGCTTTATTTTTGTTAATATCTCACAAAAGTGTGAAAAGTGTCCTTTTCAAAACCTACGTTACAAAGTTTGAACAAAGTTTCTACGTTAAACGGTTGAAGCTGAATAAGACGCGAAAATGTTGGTTAGGAGAAGAAGAAGAAGAAGAAGAAGACTTCGGATAACAGAAAAGTGCATTTTCATGCACTGTAATAAACAAAAGTCCATAGATGCAGTGTCACAAAACTGTTGGCTTGCTTTAGTTTGTCAGAACTATTGAAGAGACAATTCAAATGCGGTTTGAATTTAAATACTAGTTGATTCAGTATTGAAAACAACTCAATTTTTCTTTGGAGTTGCACTTACGCAGTTTGAGAAACACTGGTTTATCTGCTCACATAGCTCACAGACCACTGGCATCTGTTGGTAGGACTCTATAGCCACATAAAGCACCAATATAATCGCTCAGTGGCATAGTCACGCGATAAAATCACCTCCTAGGTCAGCAACATGGGTTTGCTTTGATTCTCTGTGTTGCTATAAAATTGTAGATGACATTTCTTTGTCTACGTACGAATGGCCAGCTCATGCTCACATGCCGTCAACTGCAAAGCAAATGCCACGTTCCTTGAAAAGATATCTCATCCGAGGTTGCAAGTGCCACGTTCCTTTAACAGATATCTCATCCGAGGTTGTAGCGCTCGGCTCTAATTGTTCGCTGACCTCTGTTGACATTTCTCCGCAGCTGTGCCTGAAATGGATCTCTTTGAGTCAAGTTCCGAAGCCGACTAGAAGAGATGTGCCACCCATTACTGCAGTTATCTGATAAATGTCAAGAGGCTCGGAGGGGGCCCGATAAATTACTCTGATTCACATTACATCCAGTCTTTGATACATGTCTGAAGAGACATGCAGTATCACCCCAACGCAACATTTCAGATCACATGCACACTCGGTCAATACGTGTCGGGGCGGTAGTGTAAAGGTTAATGAGCTGGGCTAGCATACGGTGGTAGTGTAGTGGTTAAGGAGCTGGGCTAGCATGCGGTGGTAGTGTAGTGGTTAAGGAGCTGGGCTAGCATGCGGTGGTATAGTGGTTAAGGAGCTGGGCTAGCATGCGGTGGTAGTGTAGTGGTTAAGGAGCTGGGCGGTGGTAGTGTAGTGGTTAAGGAGCTGGGCTAGTGGTAGTGTAGTGGTTAAGGAGCTGGGCTAGCATGCGGTGGTAGTGTAGTGGTTAAGGAGCTGGGCTAGCATGCGGTGGTAGTGTAGTGGTTAAGGAGCTGGCCTAGCATGCGGTGGTAGTGTAGTGGTTAAGGAGCTGGGCTAGCATGCGGTGGTAGTGTAGTGGTTAAGGAGCTGGGCTAGCGTGCAGTAGCCTGAAAGTTGTGGGTTCAATTCCCGGCTTCCACCGCTGTGCCCTTGAGCAAGGCACTTAACCCCAAGTTGCTCCAGGACAATGTGATCCCTTGTAATATAGTTGATATATAAGTCACTTTGGACAACAGTGTCTGCTAAATGAATGAATGTAAAGGTAAATGTGTATGAAAATCCTTCTCTTACGGCACCGTCATGTAAAAGTCAAGGGCTAAGTCACTTTCACCTTATTCCTTTTCACAGTGAAAGCCATTAATTGAACAGTTATTTACTGCTGTAGTGCCATGGGAGCCGATGCTAAATACATAAGTTGAAGGGCTAGGTGTAAACACATTTCTGTTGAGTGAAGTAGGCTACTGTATAGGTGTTTAAACCGATGGCAAGAATCACAGTGACCTGAAGAGCTGCCCACTCATCCCCATGGCAACATGAATACTGTGGGTGTGTGTTAGGCATGTCTGCAGCCGTCAGCAGGCTTATTCACCCTCACACTCGCACAGCTTTAGTGGCTAAGGCTTGTGATGAATACGCTTAAAAGCTTTAGCACACAGTGGAACCTTTTTAAAACACTGATGAGCAAAACATTACCAGGTGAGGGGAATGACATTGATAAGCTCATGGCAATAGTGTTTTTTGAGGTGTGGGTATGTTAGGCTACATATATAAGTGCAGAGTTGGTCCTCGTATTTATGTATCTTCTCAAGGTTCAAAATCCTCATGGCCTGATGTCTGCATTGGATCATGTGGGCAGCCGTGGCCCACTGGTTAGCACTCTGGACTTGTAACCGGAAGGTTGCCGGTTCGAGCCCCGACCAGTGGGCCTTGCCCTTGAGTTGCCCTTGAGCAAGGCACCTAACCCCTCACTGCGCCGGGATTAGTGTGTGCTTCACCTCACTGTGTGTTCACTGTGTGTTCACTGTGTGCTGTTTGTGTTGGATATATATATATCCAAAAATGTCAAGGCTTGTTAGCGGCGTCTGGTCAGCTGTGGTTAATATAATACAGTCTCACCTAGTGGCCTAAGGCCTCTGGCTCTTGGATGCCCAAGGCTTACAGATGCTTGAGGGCAATGATGACTAGCCCACCTGTTTTGAATTTAAAGAAGGGCTACTGCATCAGCAGAATTCACAGCAAAATATATAATGTTCAGTTTTTACAGAAGCTAAGACATATATATCATAGTCTGACTCAGCAAAACCACCCAGAAATAGAATGATACCAGTTCACCAGTTCAGCTTGTTTTTGAATTAGCACCCCATCTGATTCATCTTATGGTTTGTTGCATGGCACAAACCCACACCAGTCATGCTACAGCATAAACAAACAATCATCTCTGATTTGGCTTCCCTTCCTTCAATCCAATGCTTTAAGCAAAAGATGATAGTGAAGTGCGTGTTCTGTGTGTGAAAGAAATGGCTTTGTCTTGTGTGTGGTCACATTATTCTATGAAGTCGACTTCTGCTCAGCTCTTCTAGCTGTGCAAGTAAATCTCCGACTCCACTGCAGCCCACCCTCAGATTCCACCCACAGCAAAATGTCACCCCAGCACTTTGCGAGTGTGCTGCAGGGGACCATGGGAGATCCTAACGCAGTCTGATGGTTGAACATGAGCCAAAGCTGCAGACATGGCATCTGTGTTGCCCTCTGAGTCCCATAGAAGGAGCTGACTGATCCCAAAGACAGAAGACTACACACACCTATACACCACATTCTAACTGTTATTGTATAAGTGTAGTATTTAAGTATTTAAGTGTTATTATATGTGAGCAAGGAATCTGTCTCTTTTTCCTACTTTCTAGTTACTTTTACTTTTAAGTAGTTCTAATTTCTAGTTAGTTTTACTTTAAAGTAGTTCTAATTTAGTTTTACTTTAAAGTAGTTCTAATTTCTTGTTAGTTTTACTCTTTAAAGTAGTTCTAATTTCTAGAACTAAGGGTGCAGAACTACACAATGATCTTTCTTTGTTGCTTTTCAAACGTCTTTAAAAAATAAACACTAAATCTGAACTTCATGGAGTAATTTTACACTGTCAGGTATAATTGGTCATCAGTCATGTGTCAAACTGTGTGTATTTTTCATTTGTAATAAGCGTCAGAAAAAAAAAACATTTATTTTTCTATTTAAAACTATTCTATAAACTATTGTTTTAAAAAATGCCTGTGTATCACAACTGACAGACAGATTTTAATTACTGTTTACACGTGTTGGTTGGCATTTGAAACAATACCAGCCCCCGTAGGACCTATGCAGCCTGACATCAAATAAACAATTCACCCAACTTGATAAATCCCAGCGCTGTATTAAATGCCGTTAAAACCCAACCCCCGGACTGGTGCTTTGCTTCATGGTTCAGATGCTTTGCATGCCATTTGCATCAGGTTCCCCCATGCCAAAGCCCAGCGGCACCAAATACTGTGACACTTTCCAAAGCTCGGCCTTTCCACCCTCAGGGAGACATTAGTTTGATGAAATATAGCGTTTCGCTCCGAACCTTAAGATGGTAGAGAAACGGCAGGCGATGTCAGAATGCGTCACACTCAATATCTCTCATATCGATACTCAATGAACCGTAATGGGTTGTGCAGTCAGGATGGCAAGACGTCTGTGTTGTTTTGTGATGTCTGTTTTTTTTGTTGGAAATAAGATGAAAGTTAACTTTATTTTCTTGTAGCCATTGCTGTCTTTGCTATTTAGCAAAAGCTAATTCTATCTTTTGGAGTCTAATCAGGTCATGCAGAAGGTGTTTATACTGGCATCAATACATTTATAGCTTTTTCTCTTCTCACTTGTCCATGTCTTTATACTAATAGTATTATTCACTGTGATATCAAGTGCATACCTATATTTTCTTCTTTGCAGCTCCAGAAACACGACAAGGAAAATGAAGATGTTCCTTCTAAGTGGCGAACAGAGGAGGAAATGGCAGCAGAAGCTTCAGCCCTGAGGAAACTCTTCAGTTAGCCTTCTCTGGTAAACCACACTGATGAAGGGCAGATAGAAATATTAGTCCTCAGACCCAGAGAGAGCTTTGAAATATTAGGCCCCATTAGGTGTATGATCGTGTATACAGCTTTAGTCCTCCTTTCAGAAGAGCAACTGGATGCGCTTTGGAAATGTATCACCTTTGTCCATCTGTGGAAACATCACAGTTTTCTTTTCTAACTGTTCACTGAAAAGATTCATTATTATTCAATAAACAGTTGACTGTGTGGAAATATGTTTTGTCCTGTTGTACAGAAATGTTCCTTTTTTAAGAACATTTGATGTTCATCTTGCTGTGATGTTTGATTGACATGCTGATGCCACATGGTATTAGCACTTATTTTTGTTCTAATATAAATAATATAACAGAGAATCTGTGTCACTACAGACATTTTCTTTTCAGTGCTTGAAATTCTGTTTGAATTGTTGTATTGATTATCATAACTTAGAAGGGAAGATGATGGACAGATGGTTTGTGATGGATACATGGAGGATTATCCTGAAGGATATGATGGCTGGATGATTTCTGATGGATAAATGTCCAGTGTATGCAGAAGTGTTGCAACCTTCAAAAACTGACTCAGGAAACTGTATTCATGTAGAAAATATTGTCTTGTTCTAGTGTAGTAAGATGAGGAACATCAGATGACCAATGACACGACATGCCATTTATACTGACTAAACGGATGCTATACGCATGCCTGAGCAATGTTTAGATAGTTCATAGCTTTGTGTGCTAATCAAGTTACTAGGGCCCAGTTTTAAACAATACCATGATCTACCAAGGCCAAGTTTAGTGCAACACATTAAAAGAGTTTAGGACAGAAAATCTATCATGCATAGCTCAGCAGAGCAGACACAGAGCAAAACTACTTTGGGTACATCCGAGGATATCTCGGCTACGTGTGGAGCCTGTGATGGCTGTGAACCCCAAGACTAGCCTTCTCGTCCATCCCTCTCGGCATTACCATCTTAGCGCGCTCCCTTTTCAATCATTAATGAGAATGTCCATTAAGTAGTATGCATGTGGAGAAAACGTGGGATATCCTAAAAGCAGATTGGCTATAATTAGCTATCAGAAGTGGATGTTTAATAAAGAGCGCTTGCTTGGAGTGGTCTTTTCAATTAAAAACCGAACATCCAGTCCAGTCATTAAATGGATCTTTCTATAGGAGCGTTATTTACTGATGTATAGCTTAATTACTGTTCTGGCATGGTTATAGGTCTAACGACGTTGACATATTTCAAAGGATTATGAGGTCACTGTTATAATGCAGTAATGAATCACATTATGCCTTCACACTGTTGCAATTTCACACCACACTTAGTGTTTATAGAAGACCGTTTGATTAATAGCGTAGTTTTAATGCGCCATTGAACCTCCCTTCCGCACATTGTAGTCAGGGTTGTTATTAGATGCATATAATCCTTAATAATCAATGTCAGTATGTTTGCAAACATTTATCCTTCCGCAGGCCTAATCCTAATATGACTAATATGCATAAGTACAACACATTTTGAGAGGAACTGTAAAGGCTTCTCCTGTACTTTGATGAGGATGGGTTTGCTGAAACAATACAACAGGTTTAGGCTAAAGATGCTTCTTGAATGGCTTAATTTGAATAACTGTCATTCAAATGTCCTTGAGGCAGTGTTTTTTCTTTTTAAGTGCTCCTGTTGTTCAGCAAGCATGCCAAATAAAATGAGAGAGAGAGAGAGCGAGGGGAAAAAACATCTCTCTCTGATCTGAACTCTCAATAAGCTAAGCTTATTAACATAATGGATCCATGAGGTAAACACAATATGCATATGAAGAGAGTGAGTGCTAGTTCTGGTGCAAACATATGGCTCTCCCATCACGGCATGGCCTCCACCCACATAGATCATATGGATGTGCTAAGAGTCTTGCTCACTGGTGAGTCGCTCACTCACAGAATATCGCTGGGGAAGCTGGCCGCACCCCTGCACGTTGGCAACATTATTAACAGATAATGGGCTCACAGTGGAGACACATTTTGTGCTTTAACTAAATGGATGTGTCTGTCCATTATGTACGTGTGCTTTAGGTGTGGAGGCGTAATGCTCTCCCCTCTGTCCCCTACATGTTCACCATTAGCTGCATCATTCCAAGGGTAGGAATAGAATGGGTTAGGGGATGAACACCGCCACCCCATTAATGGTCACACCATCGACTTCTAGACATGAAGTTTCACATACTGTAGCATTGTTCAGGGGTTAATGGGATGCTCCCTGCATTATTTCAAGACATGTGAGACCAAGCCATGTTGCAGGGTAATATGCATGGCACACAGGGTAGCAGGGTAGTAGGGTAGTATGCATGTTGCAGGGTAGTATGCATGTTACAGGGTAGTATGCATGTTGCAGGGTAGTATGGCTTTTTATGGCACACATTTTTGGAGGGATAGAGGGAGGAGGTGCAACACATACTTACATTCTAACACATAACACAACACATTCTAATTCACATTCTTTCTGTAAATTTGAGTGTGTTGGAAGTTGGTAGTCAATGCCATTTTTGAAAGATGCTTGACATTGCATCAGCTGGCAACATTAGGATAATGTCGATATGCGTCATTTGAAAAATTCAAAGGGCTCATTAATAATTGAAAAGAAATATGGATATTCACGTTAGAGAATTCAATTTCATCAGATTCCACATGAAAGGGTTTCAAATCGACACAGCTAATTTACCTTTCACAGTTTTTATTAGCTTGTGCAGAATTGAGGCCTTCCCACCATTGTGCATATCTGTGCATACTTTGTATTCAGTGTGTCTTATGTGGTGTAGTGTGAGTGTATATCTACATGACTCCCTATGGAATTAACATTACTTTTTTATTAAACATTCATTAAAGTTGTTGTGTGATGTGGCAGAATTAATTTATACTCACAGAGCATACTTTCATTTATTAGTGTTTGCCACCTTTCAAAACAGCAAGGCTTCATGGAGATGAACACTGCATGGGTAAAAGCCTTGACTGTGTCTCAAATCGCATACTTCTGCACTTACAATACCTAATTTGAGTGCATGAGGGTGTTCACACCAACAATTCCGAAGGGCGCTGCAAGTTCCCCGATGGTGCACTCATAACAGTCAAAAAGCTGAGTGTGCAACGCTGGACACTTTTCGCCCTTAACGGACGCCATCTTGGCCAAATAGCGGAAGGGGAGGGAGCGTTTTCAAACTCGTGTAAATCGCGGTTGAGAAAGCTGAAGCAGCAGCAGTGGAAAACAGACTTTACGGAGGTACAAGCATGTCACTGTGGAGTTGAGGACGCCAATAAAGTTATGTTAAAATGTTTGCGAACGTCATTTCCGTGAAGTGCACGGAGTTAGTGTTTGATATGAGACAATACTATTTTGATAAAATTTGCGCACTCCGCCAGTAAGCACACAGTGCACATAGTGTACTACACGAAAGTGTACTCACGTAAGTACACCAATTGAGACAGACTCCTTGTTTGACTTTTGAAATGGATGTAAGTATAGGCATAGAACTGACAACCACCTGGCCTGCAGGTAACTGACTTTAGTGAGTCATACACATGAGCATACTTGCGGCTCACAGCATAGTTTTTGTCCTCACAGTATGTTATATTAACCACAACAAACAGCATATACAGTTGATAATATGTATGTATTGTACAAAACGTCAGTGGTCAAAGTCATTAAAAAACCTTTCCATAAGCAAAAAATATAACTCATCTAGACAACAAAAATAAAAACTTTATAGCCTCTGTCAAAGTTGTATGTGATTTCATTTTGTGAGGTTGAGGAATGAATAGGAGTAAACAAGTCTGGGGCCAGCCATGACCACAGCAAATCCATTCCCCTGGAATCTGAGCAACATTGCTGGCTACACAAATACTTCTTCAAAGCAGCTTACATTAATTAAAAAGACATTACAGCCCGAACAAGTGCGATTGGCCAAGGAGAGGCTGCGTATGTGTGCTGTGCCCGTGGCTAATAAAATGGACTGATTATGTAAGCCGTCACGGAGCTGGCCTTTTCCACTGGGGTCTCGGCGAGAGGGAGGTCCTCCCCCACAGACACCAGAGGGCAATCACGTCAATAATGTGTCAGCCGTTAGCCTCCAGGTTACACTCCACATTAATACTGTATTAATCAAGAGGGAGTTCACTCTTACTGTGATTTAAAAACTACACCTCACACTTGGATGGATACACTACTGTCCCTGCACACACACACACACACACACACACAGACACTCACACTCACATATCTTAAGGCATTAACAGTAGAGACTCAGTGATTGGCCTGATTTCCACTGTATGTCGTCTGCATTGATATCGTGGCCCTTTTGCTGCTCATCATGTGGCACCGTTGCCTGGTGTAAACAATCCATCGGTATTCAGGGGCCCTGAAATGACATCCAGCATCTGCTCTCCTGGCAGAGGCGCCTGATTGTTCAAAGTGCAATGGCGCACGGCCCTCTGGGACTTACGGCTGTACCTGGCCCGGATCCTTTCCTCTCTCACTCTTTGGTCCTTCATCGCCAGCTGACATCTCTATCCCCGAGGCAGACGAAAAGGCCCAGAAGGCATTTAAAATGGCTCTTTGATCACTCCAACAGATTTGCAGTGAGAAGAGAAGGGCCTGGGAAAAAAAGAGACTATCCACTAGTCTTTTACAACAGGAGAGTTACACAGAGCACGTTGCAGCAGTGGAATAGTTATGACACTCACAGGATATTTGGAGGGGTTATCTTTCACTGCTTGTTACAGACACAGCTTTACCACAACCTTGAAGTGGGTGTGCTTTTGTTTGCTTGCTTTCTTTGTGCATTTGTGTTTTTTTCTTTCTCATTGTATTTGTATGTACCTCTTTTCAACTAGAGTATAGAGGCAGAGGCTTTTTTGTTAGTATTGTAGTGTTACAACATCAGGCACGACTGATCATTATTAAGACTAGAACCTTGGTTATATAGTGTTATAAAATGGATAGTTCCAGTCCTTGATTATGATTGGTTGAATCACGTTCGATGACGTTGTATATTTTCCCGATATAGCACGGCTGAGACTGCATTTCGTTCTATATTAATGCGCTTAGAATGCATAACGGTAAACAAGATACAAGTGTACAAAATGTCAGACTTTGTTTTGATTTTTGGGTGTTCTTCAAAGTTGCTGAGCAACAATTACGATAAAAAATCTACTAGCGGTGGACTCAGCGGAAGAATGAACATTTGTAGATGAAATAGCTTTTAAATTTCACGATTCATGATTTATCACTTCGCTCGCTTTGTGCCTAACAACACCCCTCAGCTGTGCTATATTCACGATATAGAACGGCCTCTCGGGGCTTATTGCTTAATTCTACTATTAAGATGTTGTTTGTTTCCGTCCATAAAGGCAGATAATGAAGGACATCTGAACAAATTGTCACAATGACCTCCTACAGCTCTTTCTTTATATTCCATGAATAAAGGGACTAAAACAGCCACATAACTGCAGCATAAACTGGTTTTCACCAAATGGAGTAAATATTTAATAAACTGGCACAGGTAGGCTATTTGATGGAAATTGTCCACTTTCTCACAATTCTCAGATGATGTTTATTGATTGCTTGCAGTACATATTGTACTGTTAAACGTCAAATATTTAATTTATAATTAATAAATTACAAGTGTACAGTACATTAAGGCTACAGTGTGACATTGACATTGTGACGAGATGGTATTGTTATAATGCTACAATGACTTTATTCCCTTAATTAATTAAATACTATTTGCTAATATAGTATTTTATGAGTTTGTTTAAATTGATACACATTGTGTTATGCAGGCAAAAAAGGTAAAACAATGGAAAAAAAAATTCTACACAGATGTCAGGGTTCACAGATGTCTTTGTACACTGTGGTGAAAATGACAAATGACGTGGAAGCAAAACCGTGCTGGGATGTGTTAAGAAAGGGAACGTTCCCAGGTTATTACAAGCCGGCTCGGAGGGGGAACATGAAACAAGTTGCCTCAAGTCACCTCCCGATTGTAGTTCCTCACAGCCTTATATTCAGTTAGCAGGGTCTTTGTCTGTGCCAGTGGAAAAGTTCAGACACGCCCCGGACATATGCATGCTTAATTGGCGGTGACCACCTATGGTGAAGTCTGGCATAAGACAAAAGCTGGGCCGTTGTACATGACAAAAGACTTGATTTGCAAATGGTCGAGGCGGGTCTTCACCAAGTACAGCAGTTAATGCAAATATGAGGGAGACAGGCTAATGGGTTAGAGTTTTACTGGGACCATCTGCTCTGAAATAATTTATGCATCCCTCTTGCTATAAGTCACTTTGGATATCTTTATACAAAAAAAAGAGATTTTTCCCTGTTAAGTCAGGGCGGCCTAACGGCAGTTCTAAATCCTTTTATCTCTCCAAAACTGCTGAGACACACAACTGCTCAGCAGAGGTACTGTAGGTCTTCTGTAGAGGGGAAGGGGATGTGTGTGTGTGTGTGGGAGGTGGGGGGGGGGGGGTGGACGACTTCTATCCTGTGCACGGCATGCAGTAATTTGAAAATGAGTAAAAGGTCACTGCTGAAATGAGGTCTGTCAGCGCCTGACGGACGGAGAGAGAGAGAGAAAGGACTGGAGAAGAAAGAACTAAATTACACATTAATGCCGGAACTTGAGTGAAGCTGCACGCTGCTCACCACCCTGACTCCTGGAGGATGCTGCTCTCCAAAGATTGATTCCTCGCCTCTGTTGCTGGCGCTGGCGGCAGGCTCTTTATGATTTCGCTCAGTCCTCTCCCCGACTGTATGGTGTGGCGCCGTGGTTGCATCAGGAGCTCTTGTGCGCGTGACATTTTGCTGGAGATCTCACCCTCCAGGGCGAGGAACTCACAACACCGCGGGGCCACTAGGGGGAGAGACGAGAGAATATACTTACAGAAAAAAAATATAATTATCATTGATTTACCTAGGGACTCCCTCTGAGTGTGTGTGTGCTGAAAGAGAGGTAATTTCTGTGTATGTAGCTGAGGCAGGGAAAAAAAGAATGTGATTTGGACCCAAGTTATACCTCTGGGTCATTTATCACTTCAGTGCCTTGCTGCCATGGATTCGGTACAGATGGCTGCATATTTCTAGTTTGTTCCACATGGCCCGCTGTGTCTCCTGAACAGGGCGGCAGAAAGAACGTATGATTTGGCTCGTGGAGAGACTGTACTGGGGGCCGGTCAACTCGTTTATTTTCCATAAATAGGAATGGAGCCGGCGTGTCAGGCAGGGCCGAACTTCCCTCCTGGTCCACTGAACTCTGACCGTGTGGAGCTTCGCTCACATTCTTCATCTTTCTACCTCTGTCACCAGGCGGTTGGGTGCCGAGGCCATTTTCAAAGTTAGCAATCTTATCAAAAATGTAAGCTTGTCAACTACAGTGAGCTGTTCTAAGGGAAAACTTGAGCCTTTTCCTGATGTTTTCTTTTTGTTATTGTTATTATTTCATGTTTATTTCATGGCAATATTAAGTGATCAGCAAAGCAACACAACGGTTTGACAAGAGTCAGTCCATTATCAATGAGATTGTTCATGGTATGATGTAACTGCGTGACATGACTGTATTTAGGACCAAAGCATCTTTGTTTATTTCAAAAAGACTCTTTGTTTATGGTGTTTGTTTGTTTGTGACAGTACTCAAGGACACAGGTCTCACAAATGCATCATGGGGGAGGCCCAGGAGGTTATGACTTTATCTGAGGTGGGACTGACTGTTCATTTTATGTTTCCATGGAAATGTGATGAAGGCAAAGAAGCTAGTGATTGCTATGTACCAGAAACATTCCAAAGAAGTGCTTATGGATTTTACAGGACTGAATTTTAATAATGAAATAGTCCTTTGTCAGGTAAGGTTTCCACTGGCTGTCTGTGCCAGTATGTTCCCTCTTCTGTTGACATAGTCTTGCTTCATCCACCAGATTTCACGCTTACCTCCTGAACTGCTGTGACCAGTGGGAGAAAATTGCTCTTGGCCTTTTGTAGTGAACTTTGCCATGTTGGTTATTGTTTTCTTAGTTGCAAAAGATACATTAACTAACACCGACGGTCCAGGCACACAGACAAATGCAAGATACAAAGCTGGAACAGCAGAGTGAAATTATTCCACGGTTTTACTAATAGGCTCTGCTCACAAAGGAGATAAGGTAAAGTAATCCCTGTTGTATCTTCATCAGGAAGAATAAGTGAAGTTTCACCAAAGTACTGTACACTTAGCTCTTAATCAGTCCCTGCGGAGGGCAAAAGTGAATAAAGTTTGTGACCAGTCCGAGATGATTTCCCCTCTCCGCAACCAACATATTCTCTATCGTTATGTCAAAAGCTAATGAGCACAAGAAATTAAGGTCAGCACTTAGGTTTTAGGACTTCAAGTGCACTTTTGCTGAAGTCTGACGAAAGTCAAACACTGACTCACAGATTGCTCACAGTGTATGTAGATATATGAAGAGCCTGGTTGGTTGAAAAGCTTTCAGATCCTTAGCAACAGTCACCACCCAGGCTTTTGTACAAATAACCAGCCACTTCCCTGACTCCTGAAATGGATATGTGCTTCTTCGAGCAGCAGCAACATACATTTGGGGTAACAGGAATAGTCACCGCCTCAGGACAAGCAAGTTGCCTTTGTATAATGGCAGAAATAGTACCGATCATCTTTGTCTGCTGACCCTCAGTCCAAAGATATGATTTGATGGCAGATTTTAAAGGTTGAGAGAAGGTCAGAACAAATACTTTTCAAATGTAGAATCTAAAAGAGAAAAATGAAACAAAAGCTCCAGACGTTCATTCTTGTCTCGTTTGCTCCAACCTTAAAATAACCCTCTGTAACCTTGAGGGGGGGAAACTTCAAAAGACGAAAACGTTTATAATTACCTTGCCGCAGGGTACGTATCACACAGCTGATTAATACTACCCACAAATGAAATTGTACTTATTGTATTCTTTGTGCCATGCGTTATTCGCCAGTTAGGCAGCATGATAATTGTTTCTGAGAGACTCCCAGCGAGGGGTGCAAAGGGCTATGGAGGGAGATGACCAAAACCACATTTCCCCACAGGCCTTTGTGCAACAAAAAGAGTTTAATTTGAATTCCGATAGAAAGCTGGCTGTTATAACAGTGCCTTTGCCCAGTTTGGGCGGTGTACAGACTTGGGGTGGATTGTGAGATTGTTTCAGGGATTCAGAGCTATTTCCCGTGGACACCAGAGACATCACCGTGCATCACATTATCTCTCTCTCCCCTCCATTTGGCCTTCTCTGCTTGATTTGTCGGGAAATGAGAGAAAGGGAGGGTTCGCTATAAACCAGGGCCAGCCTGCTCTGAACAAAGACGCAAATGTGTCCAAAGTTCTCTCTCTCTTTCTCTTTCTCCTTTTTCCTTCACATTCTTCTTTGTGTTTGTATTTCTTCATCTTTTTATCTGCAGCTTCAGTTGTTAAAATGATCTAAATATGGTGACTTTGGTTTATAAATTAGCGTAACTACTTTGGGATGAATATTATCATTGCACCTCTTTATTGTTGATTTTCAAATTGAAAAAAATAACTGTCCAGCTCATGTTTGGTCCCAAAATATTTGCTACGAAAGATCAAAAATGGCAATATAGGCTCTGTTTTATCACAGCAGTAGGGCTGCAAACATAATCAATCTGAACTCTGTTGAGGTCTAAACTATATCACCTGATCATTCTCACGCATCACTTTGATTAGAAACAAAGCATATTGATCACCTCAGATCATCTTCAGATAGAAGGCACAGGTGCAGTTCTGCCCATGTGTGCGTTCTTTAGACAGCAAAAGAAAGCAGATATGCTGATCCACTGAAAGCACTATTCAATGCTCAAAAATGGAACAAGTTTACAAATCCCAGTTTTATAGATAATATTGTGTGAATGAATAGTGATGTTTGCACCAATATTATGTTCTTTTTTTTTTGGTATTGCATTTCAGTAAAAAGACAAAAGCACATATTTACAGGCCTCTGCTGCACACTTTTGCATTGCTTTTTTTTCTGCGGTGGCACAGGCTGTGATGATCAATTTGATGTTGCATAAAGGTCACCTGATCTTTTTCAAACAAATTGAAGACTCCGATTAATATTTTATACATGCATTGATTCTCTTTGACCTTTGCATTGTACAACAGGTCAATTATCTTATGGGGAAAAATAGCAAATGAAAGTGTTCCCACCACCCCTGTTGCCGTGCCTAGATTGCTTTAACCGAGGCATTCATCACAGATATTGGTGAGTGGCGAAAGCAAAGCAAGAATTCGATTTGGGGGAAGGAGACATCTTTCAGTACGGTGGCAGTGGGTTGTTTACTCCACGCTAATGTTGGCGTTTCTTGCATGCTGGAGAAATAATGAAGCCATGGGTCACAGGCGGAGCCATGCGCGCTGCCGCTGCCGCTGCTGCTTTCATTTGATTCAGACACAGCACAGAGCTCAGCTGTCACCAGGCACATGAGCTGGAACCACAGGCAGAGGCAACTCGCTACAAGTTCAACAAAGAGATCACAGGTCAGTGACATTAAAGCAACGCTACCCAATCAAGTACACGGAGCCAAAAAACAAATGATAGGCTGTGTGTGACAAAAAATGCTTCTAATTACACAAGTTTTGTGTGTGTGTGTGTGTGTGTGTGTGTGTGTGTGTGAACATATTATATATTCAAGAACAGCAGTTTGTCCATTACTGGATTAATTGTCAATATGTTCAATGCATATACTGCATACATTGCATATGCTTTTAAACATGACAGCAAGATACTTATCTTTGTTACATCTGCATATCTGTATTTAGTAACTGCATATCTGTATTTAGTAGGTTTTTCATAAATCTCAAGTAAGTAGTCTATCCCATTAAGTTCAAAGATCATAATCAAAACAGGGATTTTGCTCAAATAAGTTTGTTCAGTTTCTGTGGGTACCTTAAACTTTCCAAAGTGCTTAGATGTCTCAGATGATCTAAATGGTGTTTTCCCAGACGCACACACACAGGGGAAAGAACCTCATCTGATTAATTACCAGGATCTGTAAAGGAATCTACAAGTAATTAGTTTGAATTTAAATATTTAATCCATCATTGACAGCCTCTGATGATTTCATATTTTGTCTACAAGCAGCTGATTAAACAGCAACCTTTGTTGTTATTTTGATAGTCTTTAGATGTTTATAAGGATGTGGGGTGTGTTTTTTTTTTATCATACTGTCATTTGAATACAAAGTCTTGTTTTTGACCATAACTCCAGAGTACAGAGATGCTCACCATGAATGTAATAGCAAAGGATGTAATAGCAAAGGATTCATAATCCATATCTGTGATGCAAATAGCAATTCCTTCCAGTTATCCTGGAATTCCTGCAGTGCATCTACATGTACATATATGCCATGTGTGTTGCACCTCCAAACTAGGCAGAGCAATGCACTTCATATCCCAAGCAACACTGTCACACTGGGGGGAAAAAACGTTCCCGATGACAGAATAATAAAGCTGATGCTGGTCCCAATATGGTTTTGATCAGCATTTTAGTCTCTGTCACTGTAACAACAGCAGTGTCTCAGCAGTGCCTTAACTCTTGCTGGATGCTGATTTAATGGACAGATATGAGCAGAGACAATGTAAGATGTCTTATTCTTCGTGTATACTGGGAGCGAGCGTCTCCATATGATGGTTCTGTGCCCTTCCCTCTCCTTCCCACGTTCCACTGGGTGCTTCCAAGCCGAGGCGCAGCGAGATCTCCACCACACCCCCCTTCTCGCTGCGCTAAAAAGTCTCAGTAGTGACACTCTTCAGGAAACTGGAAAAAAAAACTCCCATAGGGCAACTGTAAATAGTGTTTCCAGGCCTTTCACAGCCTTTTCAGAGGCCTGGTAACAGCCTGCTAACGTGGGTAATGGTGTTAGTATTGCTGCCACCTCCCGCCAGGCTTCCCCCCGCCTCGTATTCAGTCATTTCAATGTTAAATGTAGAAAGTGCTCGGAGGACAGCTGGCTGATGGAGAGGTGATGATGGAGGAAGGGTGGTGAGCAGCGAGCTGCGACACCAGACGCAGGTAACTTCTCCAACTTGAACATATACCTTCTTTGAAGCTGATGAAATTCTTAGTCACACCACATCAAAACTGCACCCGAGATAGATAGATACTTTATTGATCCCCAGGGGAAATTCAAGAGATGCACTCTACTTTGCTACACTATGGCGGCTGGGTATTACTGTGTCAGGCACTTACTGCTGGGGAGTTCTGACGTACAGTACGCTTTTCAATTCTGAAAACGCTAGAAGTTAAAGCTAGGGCCATGGCTGAGGAGAGCAGATGATCTAAATTAGGAGGTTAGCCGTAATTGATGACGCTTTTGGCGTTGGAGCAGCATGGCTAATCTCTTTCTGTGTAGTGTCCTCAGTCAGGACCAGCTCGAGAACCACATCTGTTGAGATGTTTAGCTGTATAAAATGCCATGTACATCATCACAACACCAATGGCTTTATAATTATAACTCCAAAACTGAGTGGTGGTTTGATTGAATGGGAAAAAATTGCTGACTGAAAAATGGCAGTCTGCCCTTGCTCCTTGCCTGCAGTGCTATGAAGTATTGATATGGCATCCATCTCTGCGGCAGCCCAATGGCTCAGCGCAGTACAGCGCAGCAAAGGTGCGGGAACGAAATGTGCTGCATGTGGGCGCTCCGGACAACATTGGCCCCTGCTAGTGCTTGCAACGGTGTCTGATAGAAAAGTTACATTGCTGGGGGAGAAGCTGTGGATATGTGTTAGCTGATGCACACTGTCAGCAACATATCCTCAGCTAGAGATATTTCCACTGCTGAACACTGTGCATGTGTGTGTTTGTGTGTGTGTGTGTGTGTGTGTGTGTGTGTGTGTGTGTGTGTGTGTGTGTGTGTGAGAGAGAGAGAGAGAGAAAGTTATATTTTGCCTTTAACTTTCAAGGTTATGCCGGATTTGCTCTGCGTGCAGAGCACTCCATAATGAGGCCCCGAATCTCAACAAGCGCCTCCGGTCGCCAGGACAGCCATCTGTAGCTTGCTCTCCCACACACCAAACATGTATGAGCCTGGCCTTGTTACCTGCGATAGGACACTTCCTCAAACCAAGCAGAAAATATAGTCTTTCGCTGGCACGGTTGAGGGCAGTGACTGTCATGCTCTGCTCAGCGCTGAAGGCTGTTCCCGACCCCTGGCTCCGCACAGGGCAGGCAATAATGCGCAGAGTTTATGGAGATCTTACCTCAGCTCACCCCAGCATGGTCTGACGCATGCTAAAAGGAAGTGTCCCCAAAATAATCCTTAAAATCTTGACCTGGCCACAGGGTCAAGTCCTGTGAGAAGAATGGTGATATCTCAGCATCTGCCAAGACTTGAGCTATTAAATGCCTGTATCTCTGGACATGGCATAATTCATACACATGGGTAATTTAACATTCTTACATGCACATATGCACATGCAAAGAAGTGCTTTACAAACTGCTTTTAACGATTAAAAAGAACATTGAAAATTAGAGATAAAAAGGTACTGTGCATTATAAAGGAACATGGAAAAATGAGAGGGATAAAAAGATAAAGGCTTTTGACAAATAAAAGATAAAAAAGGAAGCAAAAAAAAAACAGAAAAAAGAACACAGAAAAGCGAAATAAATAAAGTAAGTTTCCTTGGAGGACTGTGGAGCCATGACCAGGACATTAGCTCCTGCTTTCTTCCCAGTACTATCTCTTTGTGGTGTATATCTACTGCTCATGTGTGTACATACTGTATCCAAGCCTTGGGGCGCTTTAATTTAGTTTGGTTTGTGGGAGCTTTGCAGTGTTTAATGTGTGAGGTTTTGTGCTCCAGCGATCTGGTTTATATTTATGGTTCACAACAGAGACAAAGTTTCTTGTTGTGGTGGTCATTTAAAACATGCACAATAACAGCATGCAAACACAACATTAATGTTGCCCTGTTCAGTCACCTTAACTGTTACTTTCTAATAATAACATGGTATACACTTACTTGTTAACATTTGTATGCACAGGGTAAGGCTGATGCTCAGGCCCTGTTCAGGGTGTATCAGTGCACCAACTAGCCCAAGCTCACATGATGCCCTCATCTACTCTCACTCTACTCTCACTCTACTCTCACTCATCTACTCTCACTCATCACTCTACTCTCACTCTACTCTCACTCATCTACTCTCACTCATCTACTCTCACTCTACTCTCACTCTACTCTCCTCCCATTTCACTCTACTCTCACTCATTTCCTTTACTCATTCTCATCTTTCTA
>NC_063198.1:32044896-32049896 GCF_017589495.1 Alosa alosa
AGGTGTGAGAAAGTATTAGAGTTACTATTACAGTGCTGAAACATGGATGGTTTTATGAATGTTTGTACATTTTTACTGAGGGTGGAAAATGGTTTGATATGTCTTTCACTATGAGGTCTACTATTCTGTCATGACGTACTGTACTATGTACATTCCTTTGTAGGCATGGCAGCCATTTAGGATGTGTGACAGTGTTTCAGTGATATGTTCTGAGGTGTGATGCAAGCAATGAGGTACCTGAGTTGTGGGAAACCAGATGGAGAGGTTGAGTCTAATAGGGAGGACTTGTAATCTGGCTTTAACTGTAAATGTGAGAATGTCCTCATTGAGTGCAGTGTTCTTGAGAAATGAATGAGACACAGCGTGATCAGCAAAGGGAAGACATGCAAGTTTTCCTTGAAGTTTCAGTCCAGTCCAGTGTTGTTGTTGTTGATGTTGGTGTAAGTCCATAAGAGTTCACCGGCCCCCTGCAGATGTAAGCAGATGGCTGTGACCATCATATGTAGCTGTTGCCTTGACGGCAGTGAGAGGGTCAGTTATAATGTCCTCTGAGACCATCACAGTCCCGCAGTCAGACCGCACCCACTCCAGTGACACTCCTGTTCGAGTGCAAAGGTCATTCAGATCTGGCCAGTCTAACCAGACCCCAAAACCAGCAGAGTGTGTATCAAGTTTTCCGCTGTTTTTCCTTTTGAATCCTAGGAAGTGGGGATCCGACTCCCTGGCCAAAGGGACCTTGCGTCTTCTTAGGTCCAGGAACAGGGAGGATCGAGCCAGCTCCCTAACATCCTTGTCATCGCTGTTCAGCATGGTCAGAAGATGTGAAATCCGCGTGCTGGTGTAGATCCACTCTATGTTTGGTACCCCCAGTCCCCCTTCCCACTGGGGGTGAAAGATAATGTCACGGGTGTTGTGTGTGTTGAGTCCAAACCATTTTCGCACTAAGCTCACTGTTTTGTTGTTCATTTCACTTAGAACAGTGGTCCCCAAACTACGGCCCGCCAACTCATTTTGGGTGGCCCCCCAAAACATGGTATATAGCATCTGGCCCGCACGGGAGTACGACATCGTCAAACTATAACCTCCGTAATTTCCCCATTCATTCTCTATGGCGAGTCTTAACAGTACACATGTAATACTCCTTTAGTCCACTGGTGGTTGTTTTGGCGCTGTTTCGCGTTTGCCATCGAAAACGGAATGAAATGTAGGCCTACCTGCAAACAATGTAAGAGGCCTATGCGGACTGCATCAGTACTCAAAGTATTCTAAACGTTTATCAATTATTTGTTAATAACTAACTAACTTCTATTCAAGTCATATTTCTGGGACTTTCTGGGATAATTATTTCTATTTTTTATTCACACGTTCAAATGTTCAAACAGAGTTCAAAGTTCTCATCAGGTGAGTGAAAGTTAAAATGGTGGTCATTTCAGATGTGTTTGCCAGCACTTCATAAAACTGTCATAGTTTGATAACTTTAAATTATTTGTAGGATATTGCTTGTTCACAACTTGAGCTATGTATGCAAAGAAACAGAGTCTTTTTATTAGTATTATTTCATTTGAGCTCCATTTTACACTGATATGGCATGGTGGCAACATAAACACAGCCAGCAATGGTATTAAATTGCAGTAGCCTATGATTAAATGTAATGGAATATTCAACTAAAGTAAACTGCTGCTGTTCACAGCACTAAGCTATTTATGGTTGATATACTCTGGCCCTCTCTTAGAGCCAGGCATAGTGAGCTGGCCCTCAGAAGAAAAAGTTTGGGGACCACTGACTTAGAACTTTCTGCTGGATGTGAATGTTGGAGAACAGATGTTGCACTTTTGACAATGCTACCTGTCTGATAGCCTCCAACTTCATAATCAGAGGCAGTGGGCAACTGTCGATCAAGTCCAACCTGGATGTAAACTCGGACAAGATGGTGTTTACTTTCTCCTTCCATTCTCCTGCAATGTTAATCACACACACACACACACACACACACACACACACACACACACACACACACACACACACACACATTTCCTATGACTTGTAGTTGTGCAACTTCAGAATAGGTGGCTACTGTTATTCATTACAGTGACTCTCCTGGCATTTTGAACTTAGTAATGAATAACAGTAGGACAGGGACACAAGAGCCCAGGCCTCACTGGACGACAGGTCAACAGGCCAGCTGCTCTACATAAACAAGGCCTCACTGGACGACAGGTCAACGGGCCAGCTGCTCTACATAAACCAGTGAACCAAATTGAAAGTGAATACGGATGGAATATGGGTGCCTGCTGAATGAAAGATTCAAATCTATGTGAATACTGTGCTTAGTTGTCCTCATTGGATACCTACTGCATGGTGCATGTTGCTTGTCAGCTTGTACAATGGCGTATGATGGAGGGTTTGAGAGGGCAATGGATAGTGAAGAGTGCAGAGTGCTTTATATATATATATATATATATATGTATGGGATAATGCCCGACGAGGTGTCCATTATCAGTAATAAATGGACGACGCGGAGGCGTGAACCGTCCGACGCAAAGTCCATTTATTTCTGATAATGGACGCATTGAAGGGCATTATCCCGTTTATACCATGGTCACTTACGAAATAAATAAATATGAAATCAATTATTAATACTAAATTAGTTTTAGAGCTAAAATCGTTAGTTTTTTCAGCTGTTTATCGCAACGCTGTGGAATGTTGATAAGTCACTGCTGAGCGGACATTGTCAAGCAACGTCATAATCATTTTATAGGTGTAGTATATCACTTTTTAAACGACACCCTTTTCAACCATGGACCATATATATATATATATATATATATAAATGCAGGAACGAGTGAAGACAGAGACAAAGAGAATGGATTTTCTTTAAAATAGTGTGGATGCAATGGAGTTAAAAGATCACAGCTCCGATTTGATTTATTTATTCAGTTAAAATGTTAGCTCTGTAAATCGGCTTGCAGGATGTACAGACACACACACACACACACACACACACACACACACACACACACACACACACACACACACACAGTGGGAGGATGTGAAAGACTCCCATCCCCGTGAAGAAAACAAATTGCCTTCTTTTGGGGATCTGGGTGAGTTTGGGGGAAGCCGCACGGATCAAACCCGTAAAGGACGTGTAATGAGTTACATGCTTGTGAAATCATAAACAGGATGGAAGAGCCACACAGGCGAGGCTCCCACACCTGTGCATCTTGCCCTGTGGCATCCTTGCTTGCCTGTGCATCTTGCCCTGTGGCATCTTAGCGTGCTAGGCTGGGCACTGCTCCCCAGATGAGTTGTGTACATGCCATGCTGTCACTGCTCCTCCTGCCAGAGGAGTTTGCTGTGCTGCACTTCTTTTTTCATGTCTTTTTTTTTACTATGTCTCACTTTTTTCACACACACACTTTTTTTTATTTTTTTTTTAACTTCAATCCGACATCTCTGCCAGTTAACCAGCCGCATCCACCCCCCTCCCTCCTCTCTCTCTCTCCCTCCCTCTCTCTCTCTCTTCTATGTTCACCTGAAGCAAAAGACATTGATCACCATCATATGTCTGAAGGCTGTTATCTCCATGCTTTACAAAACAGTTGAGTGTGCCAGGGCGAAAAGTCCTCCTGTGGTGAAACCCTTGAGGTTTTGGGGAGTGGGAGGCCTGGCTGGCTGGCTGGCTGCTGGCTGGCAGGGTGGGTGGGTGGGTGGATGGATGGATGGAGGGTGGGAGGGGGGGGGGGGGGTGAAAACAGACAGTCAGAATGTGCACCAGAAAACCAGAGGGGTAGATCCGTAATGTAATTCATTCATCATCCGAAGAAATGTAGCCACCTCACTGTCATTTGGAGAATGATATTAACATGGTAATTAGAGACAACATGTGCGGCATGGTGCACTAATGGAGTTGGTTTTATCTTGTTATTAGCCATTCAATTAATGGGGAGCCAGCGATGCACCATTGGAGTGTGTGTGTGTGTGTGGGGGCACAGCTGAGCCTATCACCCAAGAGCAAAGCTATACACACACACACAAAAACACACACACACACACACACACAGGAGCAGTGTAATCACGTTCCTCCTAAAGTCCTTACAGCTCACTGTTGGCTAAGAGCGTCTAGAGCGCGGCCGGCATATTGGGTCTCAGCGCCGGCGGTCATCTATCACTGCCAGGCTCCTGTCCAGGAGTCAGGTGTCTAATTCTGCCCGGAGCCGTGCCGTGCCGTGTGTGTGTGTGTCAGAATGGTCTGTGCTTGGGGAGAGTGGTCTTTATAAGTGCAATGTCATGGCCAGGCAAGAAGCACGGAACGGCCTCTATAGACATCTGAAGACCCACAGGTAGACGACTCTATGGAGGAACAGCCATAGTCATCGTTAGTGACCGCCAGTGATGATAGTAATGGCATGTTAGGCTTTATTAACATAAAAAACATAGCTACAACTGTTGCATATGTGGTCAATGTTAATTCCACACGTGGGGAGATGGTTTGGAGTCAACTGGTTAGCAGCGAAATATCCAAGAAATGTCCACAAGTGTTTTAAAGAAATAAAAATAAAACATAGATGGGTGTTGATATTTATAACAGAGGCGCTTTGTCATCCATATTTCAAATGAAGAGCTGTGTTTTATCACCAGCAGAGTCTCTGCCAGGTCCATTTTAGCACGAGCCAAGTTTACAGTCATGTTAAATGTAATTTTTATGAAGCTCCCCGCAAGGCTGCTGACTATTCCGAGCACGCTATCTGAATCCCAATGTCTCAATACTGGCGCGGGACGTTTACCAGGCACTGATCAATCCACTGGCAGGAACTGACAGCCAACTGGCTTTGTGCATTGGAGTGGAAGAGGGAGGAGGCCCAAGCTATACGGCTGCACTTTCCAGCTTTATAGTGGCAGCGGCCTGTCAGCCAACGTATTTGCTTTGCTTGCCAGATCCAAAACCTGTGTCTTTTAACGTGTGCGTTGTCTGTGTGTTGTGAGTTGTTTGTCTGCGA
>NC_063198.1:32054896-32119896 GCF_017589495.1 Alosa alosa
CTCTCCTAATGGGCTCATCAAACTGAGCACTTTCTGCAACTTTCAGTGAAAATGTTGCAAAGTCATCTGCTGACAGTGAAGTAGCTGAGTAACTGGTGGAGGATTGAGAAGAGACGTGAAAGTTGAAAAAAGTTTTCTACTGTCAGCTGCGCTCTCAATCTTGCTCTTATAGAATGTCTTTTTTGCAAGTGTAACAGTGAATGAAAAAGGTGATAGCAAAGACTGGTAGTTACAAAGATCATTTCCATCTCTGGATTTACGTCATTTTCTCTCAGCAGCTCTAAGTATTACTATTATTATTAATATAATAATATAATAATAGTAACACTATATCTATCCAAGTGATAAAATAGTATTTTTTATAATTCTATCACCTTTATGGAACTATCTTGTTTCTTATATCAATTAACATTTGTCAAAATGTGTTTAATAGGAAAAAAAACTCTAGCTTAGCCAAAAGTGTAGCCCCAAAAATTCGTCATTTTGGGGATATTATTGAATTTATATTGAGTTTGTCTAAATGTCATATGTTTTAATCTGTTTAATTTATTTGAACTGTATTTTAACCTGTAAGAGGTTTATGTTTGAAGGAAATTTGATGATTTCTGATATTTGACAAATATCTGACAAAATTATAATTTTTTATTAATTTAAAATTGTTAGAAAAATACTTAGGGTTTTTAAATCATCCGTTAACCTCTGTTAAATATGTATTTGATAGAAAAGGACAGTTATTTGCTAAAATGACACTGTTTTTACCAGAAATGTCCCCATTGCATTGCAAAAAGTGTGTAAAAATGTGCCATTTTGGACAAAATTCAACATGCCCCAAGTTTTAATCTGTTTCAATAGGGATTCTGACCAGGAATCCATGGAGAAAACTTTGACCAAAAAATAGGCCTAATATTTCCTGCAGATGACCTGTCTAAATGTGGCAACCCTAACAACAGTCAATAATGTGACCCGATTTACAGTAAAGTGGTTTTCACCCCTTTGGACACTCTTGATTTCGTCCTTGAAGTATTCATGGAGGTTTGCTAACCATTTTACTGCAGTGTCTAGCCGGTGGTAGCATCCAGCTTGGGCTATCAGCTAGATAGCTAGTTCAAAAGTTTAAGTACTTAATGAGGATATACAGGGCTTTTTATGCCTCGACTAAGTTGATGTTGCCTATACATGCACACAATTCAATTCACAATTCAAACAACAATTCATGTTCATAGAAACAACAAGGTCACTAAAACATAATATATTTTATACCTGTGTTGCAGCACGTAGGCTAATGTTAGCAGCATTATAATGACATTCTAATGTCTGAAAGTATAATGATTAGCCTATCGGCTACCTGAAAAGTTATGTGTTTCAACTAGCATTTACAGTGTTCTATTTGATGGTGTATTAGCCCTGACTAAGTTCGTGTGATATATAAACCTCAATCCTTGTTGATACAAGTACTAATGTTCGTCTAGAAAGTTTTTATTCACATTAAGATTTTCGCCATAGGCAGTAAAAGACTCCGCCATCTTGGTCAGGGATTTTCGCTGAGAAAGTTTACGCACTAGTAGTAATTATCATGAACTATCTGTCAAAATAAGCCACGCCCCCTGAAACGTCATAAATCATGTCATAACCACGCCTCCTTTTTATGCAAATTAGCCACGTGGTTGTCACCACGTGTTGTTTGTTATTGTTATTGTTTTGTGAGTCATGTGACAGTCATGTGACTGGTGTCAAACCCCTGGGCAGCCATATTGGATGTAAAGTCATGTGACAGTCATGTGTCTGGTGTCAAACAATGCCACGCCCCCTTGGCATCCATATTGGATGTAGTGTCATGTGACAGTCATGTGACTGGTGTCAAACCCCTGGGCGTCCATATTGGCCCCCAAACCCCCATGTGTGTTTTGTGGATAATGGGGAATCAGATAAACTTTGTAAGAGTTGTATATGTTTAGTGGTAAATGGGGCTAAATACAAAGTGTGCTGCTAGGATGGGCAGTGGTTAAGGCGTTGGACTTAAGAACCAATGGATGTTTGCATCCTCGTGGGTTCGATCCCCACCTAACAACTATATTAATGGCTGAGCAGTAAGTAAGAAGTTTACGTTTATTTTTGATAAGTCCTAGAGATGTTGAGAGATATGGATTAAAAAATTTTTTTTTTTGAAAAAAGTTTAATTTGGTTAGCATATTGCTAGACGCTTTGGCTAAAAAGGTGTGACCAAATCCGATGTACTGTAATTTTTATAACTAGAATCATGGGTCGTGTGTGGTGTGTGACCAAATGGGTCTATGTCTGGAGGAGGGGTTGGGTCTATCCCCGGATGAGGTGTTGGGCCCGGCCATGTCTCTGAGTTTATTGTCTGAAGTCCCTTTCATGTGTCTTATCAAACAGATGGCTCGGCTCAGGTGTGCTGTTTAACTGACTACAATCACAATGGTTAATTATGTATGTATGTATTGGGGGTCTATGATTCCCCCACACTTTGTAGAGGAGGTGTTGGGTCCGGACATGTCTCTGAGTTTATTGTTTGAAGACCCTTCCATGTATGCTCCATATAGAGGGCTAGACGCTGTCGTCCTGTTTAACTGATTACATACACAAATGTATCTGTGAGAACTGTATATGGCTAGTGACAACTGTATGCATGCACGTAGAGTCATTATAATGATGTGTTTTGGTTGTGCTAGGTAGCCATGTGTCTGCCCTGATGTTGCTAACTACTCTGCATAGGGGGATGTAAGCAGTTAGTGTATGGGGCTTAGGATCAAACAATTAAACGGGGATGCTGGTTAGAACCGGAGACTTGGTGTCTGATATTGCCAACTACTATGCATATCAGGATGTAAGTAGTTAGTGTATTGGACAAAGGATCAAACAATTAAAAACGTATTGGCAGGGGGTGGCGACTGTCTGGATCTGCATTTGTAATAAGGCCTATGGCATACAGTAGGCGGGGTGATGAGGGTCGTGGTCGATGTTCCGTTGACCAATTGAAGGCCAGGGGACCAAACCTACAAACTAATGTAATGACATATTACCGGCCTACATTTTGAATGGTCAGCCCCTAAGGTTTAAAAATCCCTGTTAGAACATTCTGCCAGGTATTCATCAGTCTTCATCATTGACTTGTCTGTAGTCAGAAGATAGCTGTGCAGCATGGACCTCAGTACATGTGAGTATGTATTTGCATTAAGATCTATTTACTCTTACTGTCAATGGTTGTCTATAACATACATGAAATACTTTAATTGCCATTAACGCATTTTTGTTTTTTTGTTTTTGTTTTTAACAGTTTGTCAATCCTTGGTGGTTCATTGAATACAACTGGTGATCCTATAGCATCTAATGTTAGACCCGGATATCTAAGCCTACTTTGTAAGTCCCCCCAAGCTAAATATTACCTTGTGTGGAGATTTGTATTTGTTTATTCCTGTTTCCTATTCTTTTTATTAGTAGGCTATTTGTTAATAGTATATTCTGATTGTTTCTACATTTTCAGTGCATGGTGATATACTTGACAAGGCAGAGGGTGATTGTGCTTCTGAAGGTATGGTTTCCCTGGAGTTTACTGCTTGATATCGTGTCTTAATCTAAAAGTGTTTCTTTTTATATTTACACATTCAATATCCATCCTATTTCATAGCCACGAGACCGGTTCTATCTGATGATAATCAGGTCATCAGAGACTCCGACACAACAGAGTCCATTCTGCCTGGCGAACACCTAATTGGATATACGATCGGGGGTGTCTGAAGTGGAGGATACATCGAGTAGGCCTACGGGGGTCTACAGCGCTTCTGGCGGGGGTATCATCCGGCGATCGTATCTATCACAAAGCAACTGAGAAGCGTCGTCATTGTGATGTTGAAGATGATCTAACCGAAACTGAGGGGTCTGCTAAGCGGTTATATGTGGGTGTTCAAGAAGCGATTGGTAAGTTGAAATTCACCAATATCTGTTTATGATCAAATAAAACATGTGCTAGGGCTCCCATAGTAGGCTAATGTGTTCGCTATCATTTACAGATCTGACTACAACGGATGGCGCTATAGGCCTTGAGACGATCTATCAACAACGGGGTTGCTTATTCAAAGGACTATCGACCTATTGTCAAGACTCAATCAGAGGATATCAACCAGGCGGATTTATGGCCTGATACACAACTTGAAACATGGGATATTAATGGAGCGGATTTTGATGACATATCTGACTGGGATATACTAAACGCTGTGGAAGCCAACGAATCCTGTGAAGTTCATAAAAGGTCAGTTTTAACGGTTGTTGATGACTTGGGGTCGGCTGGGCCCTCTGTAAGTAATGCTGTGTGTGATGTAAACTCAGGTCACTATAAGTACACAGATGCAGAATCAGCCTTGGATACTGTTGTGTTGATGCTAAATGATGCTAAGCCAAAATGTGGTGAACGTTTAAATACACACATGACTCGTAGTGCTACCGGTGTAGTAGATCCATGCGGCAATGCATTAGATCTGGTTGTTGGTGCTATGAAAATTCTGCATGAGGTCTGCAGAGATAATCACGTCGCTACCAAGAATCATGCGAAGAATTTCGCAGTTGTTATGGATGGTATACAGAGCAGGGATGATACTTTTATGTTGATCTAGACTTTGTTAAAAACCTTTGTTGATTTGTAGCCTTTAGGTTTCTTTTTTTCTATTGCTGTTTTTATTTTTTAATTATTTTTATACTAGTTATGATTGTACACGTGTGGTAGGCTATATATGCGTAATTTAGTTTTAAAAAGTCTTGAATAATTTGCTGAGTAATCACAGAGTAGCAATGCCTCCGCCACATAAAACAGCTAGAAATGATGAATCAAACAGCGGGGGTGACGACAACGAGCAAATCTGATAAGCGTACAAAGAGATGGCTACCCTGACAGTGTTAACACTCTGCAAACAATGGTTGCTCAGCTTGAAAGCCAAGCGGCTAGATTCGTACAAAACATTGACCGGGACAATCCTATTATCAAGCGCATGAAACAGAATTTGGATACATATCACAGGAGATGCATAGATTCAAACACCACACAGCCATCCATTAGTCAGAGACCAATACATGACCCTATTAACATGGCCCATCCTTACTTTCAGACAAATAATGTTACACATGGGCCACTCCCGATAGATACACCAGTTGATGGATGTGTTAGCTGGAGGTTCTGGGGTGCAAAAAGGCACTGGTGGTGATATGCATGACAAGGTTCCCACAGTAAGCATGGATGTGTTAGCTGGAGGTTCTGGTGTGCAAAAAGGTACTGGCGGTGATGTACATGATAGGTCTCCTACATCTATTTTACAAGATGAGCCCTCGGTGAGTGTGGATGTGACCCCTGGCCGTTCTGGTGTACAGCCCTGTGACGGTGACTATGTTGGACATGACACGGCCCCTGATTACAATTTAGACCATGATGCCATAGAACGCTTAGCGAATGAGGGAGGTGTTGTTGGTGATTACAGAGTTATAGCCAGGCCCGTTTCAACAGTATGGAACTAAGTAGGCGCTAAATTTTAGGGGCATCGTGATACTGACATGGCTTCATACATAGAACACTGCTACGCTATCTTGAACGATATTGTGGATTTCTCAAGGAGATTAGGTGGGGAAAATGCAGTTATCAACATTGTGTTAAGGGGTGAAAGTCTTACTACCCGATGTACAGGCTAAATTGACAAATTAAAATGGTTATGCTTTGGACGGTTGATTGAAGCTATTGAGAGGGTGTTACAGAGTAATCGATGCTCTTGGCCGATCAGAGTCTGGATCTCCTCGTCTCTATAGTGCGCCAGTGGAAAGCGGTGGTGGTTATAGGAAGCTGAAGGATTTGGCTCATGATGAGGTCATCAGGAAAAAAAAATATGTTTGTTCACGCCTGTTAATGACTCAAACAATGCCTGTTTAACTATTTGTCTGGCTCATTTTTTGAACCCTGATGCCACAGCCGATAGATTATTGGAGCTGGGGGCTGACATGCATGAGCATCGCGGGGTTCACGCCTCAGCAGCAAATAGGTTTTGCTGATGTGGCCGTGTTTGAGGACATGTATGATGTTAAAATTGTGGTCTTTTACCGAACCCCCCTACATGAGTTGCTGACATATCAGACTAGGGTGGCACCCGACCGTTTTTTGTGAAATGGAACCCATGTTTTGGGGTACATGAACTCAATTAAAGCAACCTCCCAAGCCCCCCTTAGTGTTAGTGTTTTTGCCAGTTTAGTTCTGTAGCTGGATATTCTGTTGTCAGGATAAATATCGCGGCATGCATTGCTTGGTAAAGTCACATAAAACCCTTCGTCCTCCATGATGTCGCCGGTGTGAATAAGGATATGTATGTTGTGTTGTGATTTAAGACATTTTTTAAGCATCAACCACATCTTTTGCGGGGACCCACGAGTTAAATTTTGATGGCCAACCTAACCATTTTACCAATACCATACGCGTCCTACCTACTCTTTTGCTTTCCAAAATCTTTTCCACTTTGAAGGCCTTATCCCTGTTTATGAGGATTTTCTGCAACTCCTCTTCATAAAAGGTACCTTCTAACATGTCTCCATCATAGTCTTTCAACCTGTAAACAGGAGGGTTTCGATGTACACACTCTGCTATGGTGAAAAACTCACGTGTGTAGTTTTCCTCATACCCCTTTGTGAATGCACCTCTGACCTTAGATACTCTAACAAGCTCTCCTATTTTGTATTTGAACACAGATTTTTTGGCAGCTCCCGTCTTTACACCATACAGGTTTTTTAAAGACCACATTTTTTCATTTTCTTTTGTCACATCCACAGGTCTCATTTTGATACTACGATGGTAACTGTTATTATAAGATGATACCATATCAGGTAAAGGCGTCACAGTAGCGTTTAGAGTTGGCGGCTGTTAGATAACGCCACATTCTTGATTTAATAGTTCTGTTGAATGCTCCCACGACACTAGCTTTTAATTCACTCTCAGTGGCGAAATGATGAATGTTGTTTTTATTCACGATCCTCTGGAAATGCTGGTTAAAAAATTCTTTCCCACGGTCAGTTTGCAACTTCTGGGGTATACGACCCTCTTCTATGATTGATTCGAAAGCAACGGCAACCGCCACCCCTGATTTGTTTTTTAAAATACGCACCCATGCATATTTGCTAAAGACATCTATGCACGTCAGCATATATTTAGCATGGTCATTCTCCCTGGAGTATATGGACATGTCAACCAGATCCGCTTGAAATTGCCTGTTGATACCATACACAATCACCCTATTCCTTTTGTAGTTGACGCGCATAGGTTTATGGCGTGTTAATGCATCCTCCCCTGATAACCATTCAGCAACATCCTTATCGGACAGATGTATCCCTGTTTTTTTAAAGGCAGCTTCTTTTAATCTAGTTATACCCCCATATGAACCCTCACTTGAAGGTGTGTAGTAGATTGTATTTGGAACCTCCTCCATGACTCCCTCCATACAACTAATGACAGACCACGATGTGCATTCACAATCTTTTATTTGGCAAGCAGGCTTACATATCCATCATGGGTAGAGAATCAAGGTAGTTTAAAAATTTACCACACACATCAAAGTCCTTAGCAACCAGAAATTCCACTAGGCTATTCACAACCTCATAGACATCCACAGACTCATTCTTACTTTGCTTGATGACACATACATCAGTTACATATGTACAAAGAGCTACGATATGCCCTATCTTGAAAAAGCCTTGCCGAATCATACACATGTTCTCTAAAATTTCATGCACTGTTACATGATACGCCTTGTTAATGGAGGATCCCATATTCAGTAGATCGGACCATTCTTCAGACAATGATCTAGCAAGCTTAAGGCTTTAAAACGATGGTAAGGTACAGCAATATCAGTTGCATAACATGTAGATTCGTCTGCTATGACATTACACAGTAAGGCTGTTAGCTCATATTTCCTGCAGCTCTTTTGGTGGGCCTGAACCACAGCACCAATTCCCCATTACGCTTAATTGTCCCAATATGTCAGAGTTTCAAGAATAATGTTTGTATCACAATCCTTTATGTGATTTTCCTTGAAAGTGTGTAAATACCCACAGATGTATGGTTCCCCTGTTAATTAAGTAGGCGATAGCTTCTACAGACCCCCAAATTTTTGGGGATGGGTCTGATAGCCGTAATGTCCCAATAGATGATTCACGCTTTGCAGTAGTGGTCTTTTGTATAGCCCGATGTTTTATATCCTCAACATTTGTTTGGAAGTAGTACGCATCTGGTTCAAAGAGGCAAGAATGTTGAATCTGGCTGGGGTGGCTTACTTGACATCCAAAACAGTCCTCCTGTAACTTCTGCGTGATGATGTGTTGCAGTGTAATACACACACAGGCCTTGATAAGTCCAGAGGTAGCTCTGCCAAACAACCAACAAGGTCTTCACCAGTAGCTTTAGAAGTCCCGGTTCCATCTGCTGATGATACAGGGTTTAATGACACACCAATCTCTAAGTCTTCTGAACAATCCATCATGCCCACCCCACCACAGGTATTTTGAAAGTATACACACGTATCAGTCATCTTAACATCTGTTGAAGGCATCCACGACAGTTCTGAGCGTCTCGATGATCCGGCTGGTGTGATCGTATACAACCACTAACCATTCATGGGGTGTAGTCTGGGCGGCGACTTCTCCGCTACCCAATCATGTGTGACCTCTCCTTTATCTTTCAGAGTCGCTTTTTGTTACCGGTAGGAGGTACACCCACAGGGCGTCATCATCCACAAGATGGCATTCTCTAACATCCTCTTTATCATCCGTCAAAGTTAGCATCGCCAAATCTCTCACACAAGTAATCCACGTCATAATGTATCATTTCTTGTTCAATTACTGATTCCTCTTGATGAAACATACTTCTTGAACTTTGATCCACACCATCAGGCCGAACAAAGCGCTTCAGTCATTTCAACTTCATCCACATATAGAGACATTGTATGATGTTCACAACAGCTCTGAGAGTAAAGGAACCCTTCGTATGAAAACCTCTTTTTAAGCTTCATGAGCCAGGGGGGGCTTGATTCGGGCGGCTTCTTCACAATGGTTGGCCAGTTCCAGATCATCTTGGCACGTCTGGAAGAGACATGCCTTGGCGCCTGGTATCTTTCCAAACCAGCACTCCATTTGAACAATCTATCAACCTTTTGAAAACATCACTTAGAACATGCGGTCTTTCCAAAGATACTCCACTTTAGGTGTATATGCGAATTCATTCAATTATTTTTCATTATAATATGTAGGTCTTCTGTATGCACTGCTAGACAGGCGAATGAAATCCTGCGGACAGTTAGCATACATGTGGTAAGACTTGACATAGGCTGGACTATTCCATGATGCTGTGTAGCGACTGTCCATAGCAGGCTGTACAATATCCTTCCAAGAGTCCCTAAACATCACCCAATCTGCATCACAAAATGAAATGTGCGCCATGTCGTCTGAAAACGCCAAATCCGGAGATGTCAATGCGTATAGCTTCACACTGCGATCTTCCTTGTCAAAAACATAGCCTCCGATGCGCCCATCGTTCAACAACCATTGGTATTCCACGCCATCATTAGGTTTACTCAGAAAATTAACAAAAGTTTCAGGTCTCCTCCTTTGCGGTGCATAAGTCATTTCAGGATTCGATAGCTTAGCGCTAACAGGGGTGAGTGTGATCCGTCTCTTTGATTTTGCCGATTCAATCATGTCAGCCATGGTAAGTTCTGTTCAAAATCACTGCTAACAATGATAGCTATACATAGCCCACAGCATTTATAATCTCAATCCTAGAGACACGCCGGGGCAAAACACACCCACTACAAAAGGGTCCAGGGCACCAGATAACCAGGTGTCCAGGTGCATACAGACGTCACTACTCATAAACAGGTCTTTTACAATGTTATTAGCACTAGTGTACGTAGGTAGTAGGCAGACCCCCGACATGAAAGGGGTCTCAAACAACACACTCAGAGACATGCCCGGACAAAACACCATCCCTACAAAGTAGGATGCATTGCATACCATTGAAGCCCTGCAGCCGAAATAGCTCAGTTGGGAGGCGTTAGATTGAAAATCTAAAGATCCCTGGTTGAACCGGGTTCCGGCAACTCCATTTTCTTTTTTTTTGTATTTAGCCCCATTTACCACTAAACATATACAACTCTTACAAAGTTTATCTGATTCCCCATTATCCACAAAACACACATGGGGGTTTGGGGGCCAATATGGACGCCCAGGGGTTTGACACCAGTCACATGTCTGTCACATGACTCTACATCCAATATGGATGCCAAGGGGGGCGTGGCATTGTTTGACAACAGACACATGACTGTCACATGACTTTACATCCAATATGGCTGCCCAGGGGTTTGACACCAGTCACATGACTGTCACATGACTCACAAAACAATAACAATAACAAACAACACGTGGTGACAACCACGTGGCTAATTTGCATAAAAAGGAGGCGTGGTTATGACGTGATTTATGACGTTTCAGGGGGCGGGGCTTATTTTGACAGATAGTTCATGATAATAACTACTCGCACTATCAACCAATCAGAGGCATCACTGTGGGATTGTTCAGGATTTTGGGTAATGAAGTACTTATCCAAGACATTGCAAATAAAAGACATTTATCTCAAAACATGGTTGGTGCCCCTTGAATTTTCGCCCTATATATGAGCATATACAATCGCGTAGTACAGCCATAGCTGGTTTTAAGTCTACCATGTATGGTTACGTTTTTATGGCTTATACCCCAATTGTCAATGGAGAAATTGTATTGAATTCTTACTTCCGGAATCGGCTGTGGGCGGGACTGTGATGCTCTATACTGTTGGAGTTCCTTAGGCCGACCCAAGCCAACTTGTGATGTCATCGTAATTGATTCGGCCACCATATTGGATTTAATCAAAAACACGAACAAGCTTTCGCAGGTCACAAATTTCAGCGGATCCTCACCAAAATGGGCAGAGACAATTTTCAGACCATGCCTTATCAGTACATTTCTTCCTGGAACAATTGACAGAAGCATTCGGCTGTAACAGCCAATTGAAATTTGTGGCGAAGCCGCCAAACAGGAAGTGAATTTATATCTCTGCAAGGTTTTCACTTATCAAGACTAAACTTTTGACCACTGTGTGGCGCTATAATCAAAGGAAGTAGGTTCATATATCTCAGCAATGCTTACACATATCGAAGCCAAACTTGGTACATGGACTTGAGACCCCATCCTGAGGACGGACAATAAATTTGGAGTCTTTTGACCACTAGGGGTGTGCTATAATCACAGGAAGTAGGCTCATATCTCAGCAATGCTTTCACATATAGAAACCCAACTTGGTATATGGACTTGGGACCCCATCCTGAGGACACACAATACATTTGGTGATCTTTGACCTCTAGGGGGGAGCTAGAGATACAGGAAATTAGCTCATATCTCAGCAACGCCTTTACGTATCGAAACCAAACTTGGTATATGGACTCGGGACCCGCTTTTGAGGATGCACAATACATTTGGTGTACTTTGACCACTAGGGGCGCTATAATTAGGAAGACTTTTTCGTATCGACACCAAACTTGGTACGTTGATTCGTGAGCTTATCCTAAGGACCCACAATTAATTTGGTGTGCTTTGACCACTAGGGGTGCTATAATTATCAACACTTTCACCGATTTAAACCAAACTTGGTATGTGGACTTAGGAGTACATCTTGAGGACACACAATAAATTCGGTGACCCTCGAATCTAAGTCCAGTCCAATCCAATTCAATCCAATCAAGTCCAATCCAATCCAATCTAACACACCACAGTCAAGTCCAGTCCAGTCCAATCCAATCCAAACTCCTGCTCAACTGCTTTACTGCTTGGCCCCCTCATTGCTGCTTGCAGCTATATTTGCCATTGTGATTGTCACATGTTGATATGTAAAAGACCCTCAGTAGACCAGCTAATTTTCCTGCAGAAATAATCAGAGGGCCTACAACCCTGTGACTGTGTGTGTGTGTGTGTGTGTGTGTGTGTGTGTGTGTGGTACTCCCCCACTCATCACATTAATCATGTAAATTCAAATGAATGCTACTAAAGTAACCAGACAGCAGTCAATCTTCACCTATGATCTTCACTGTCTGGTATGGGAGCTCTGACAGTCGCACCAAGAGGAAATTAGAGAGAGTTGTCACCAAAGCCTCCAACATCACTGGTTGTGACCTTCCATCAGTCCACTCTTTGTATGCTGAACACAGTTTGAACCGAGCATCCAAGATCATCAGGGACGCCTCACACCATGATCTCTTCCATCTTCTGCCCTCTGTAAGACGCTATAGATCTCTGAAGACAGGAACGACGCGCTTCAACAACAGCTTCTACCCTTCAGCAATTAGACTTCTGAACTCCTGATGATTTGCAACTCTACTTATTTATTTATATTTATTTAATTTATCCCCTCCCGCTATTAATCCCCCCAAACGGACTGAGCTACAAAAAATACCACCAACATTGTTGTGTGGCAATTAAAGTTTCTTTTCTATTCTAGTTTATTCACTCTGTCAAGCTCAGTGAGCTGGTCTGGATGATGAACTAGTGTATATTGCATTATTAGAATAGAGAAAGGAGAACTGTGGAATGATTGTCGTAATCTGCCATCGGTTTCTTCTCGGCCACACAGGTACAGTATCTTGTTTGTCAAGTCCAACATTAACACAACACTAGAAACTCTAAACACGGATATTAATGTGACAAGAACATTTTCATTTTTGTGCATTTTTATTTTAATCTTTGGTTGTATATGTGTGAGTATCTATTTATTGTAAATTCATGAAAACAGCTGGAACATCCCTAAGATCATCCTGTCGGTGTAAATTGTACAGAACATATCATCCAACAAGTCAGAACCATATCCACGCCAGATCAGAGCCAAATTTAAGAGAGATAATTTAATTAAGTCCTAGTTGTTTACCAGCTTAAGTTAAGAAGATTGAAAAAAATCAACCAAAATATCAAATACAATCAACTGAAAAATATAAAATGATAAAACTATTTGATCTGAAGTTCACAGGTATTCTCAGGAGCGTGTCACGGTTTTGTTTGAGTGTAGTTTGAATTCTATAACCACTCATCTTTCTTCAGCTGTTGAGTGACATACTGGCAGAAGCACACACTACCTTCCAAGTGGCCGTGTGAGCTGGTCATGTCGAAGGGGAAGTGCCTTTTGGCTAAACAGCGGGCATACCCTGGCGAGAAGAGGAGCAGGGCCCTTTGAAACATCTCGTTGGCAAGGGCAGGCTCCTGGAAAGTCTCATTAAACATGAGCTTGCATCCATCCAAAGATACATACACGAGGCACAGTTTGGTTCGTGACTCACAGCCCATGAGGACCTTCTCCTCAGCAAGAGCAACATTAGCCTGACCAGCGCACTTCTGCATTTCACATGTTTTATTAGTCTTCATTTCTTTTTCGCACAAAAGCTACCATTGATGCTACCATTAAACCAAAAGGCACTAGAACAGCAAACACAAGTAACAGCACAGATATCACAGACAGTTTGTTTGTTTGAGAAACACTGTTAATATTCCTGATTGCTGCAATGTACCTCTCCTCATTGTGTAGTATTAGACACAACTGATCTGGAACACTCTCACTGAAGAGACCTGCTTCCCACTCATGGAGGCCTTCCCCCTCATTCACAGCTGAGAGAGGCTGCAGAGCTTTCCCATTGTAGACAGAGGGAGGCTGGTAAGGCACCACACTGGAACCTTGCATCTGGTTATTGGGTGTGCAGAGAACTTTCAATAGTTTACTGTGGAAGTCAGGGTCTTTAGCGTCCAGATATGTTATGTGGCAGAGATGCAGCGGGATGGCGATGTCAGGTTCGAGTAGCACCGGTACCAAAGGCTTGCGCTCTAGGCAATCTCTGAACAGGGACAAGTTGGCCTCCAGCAGACACCAGCGACTCCTCACAAAGTCCTGACTGAGGACAAGAAGCACTTTCTGAGATTTCTGAATGCAGTTTGTCATGTTCTCCAGGATGCTGCAGCCAGGAACAAAGTCTCTCTCATGGTAGCAGGTCAGTAGACCACACTGAGGAGATTCTAGCCAGGTAATGAGTCTTTGTGTCCATGGTGAGTCACAGCTGCTGTAGCTGATAAAGACATGAAAGTGATCTCTGTCTGTCAGCTCTGGGGGTGATGGACGGTCCCCTAAAGAACCAAGTGGCGGAGTGATGAACTGAATATCTCATGAGGCTATGTCCATCCTGGAAGAAAAGCAAAACAGTCTCAGTCATTTATGCTATACACTGGACCAGCAATACGTCAAACACAGATAATTCTCAGCAATCATACTTTACATGTAGTTTACAGTGTTACGATCAGCTCAGAGTCGAGCAGCAGTTTCTAAAGTCAATTTTGAATTTATTAATACTAAAAGAATATGTGTCTAGAGGGTTGCATCTAATGAAAAGTGTATGCGTGAGTGCGTACAAACAGATTTTTTGAGACTTATTTACTATAAACATACCATTTATAACTTTGAGTACAAAGGCTCTACTGATGAGAAATAATGTATAAGCAATACATAACAAATGATGAACCATTTACTAATAATTTAAAAATGCTTAATAAATGATGAATTGTGTGTAGTTATTATAAAGTGTAACCTTATGTGGTAACACTTTTTCAAGTAGGCTACAGAAAACTTTGTCATTAAAATGAAAAACAAAAAGAATGATTTTGAATCTGACTTTATCCAGTGTTAAGGTGTCTGGGGAAACATGAAATTGCATATTTCAGTAGATAAGGCTCATTTACATAGCCAACTTACAATAACCTTAAAAAAAAACCTGACTTAATTGTAATATTCAGCTGTGGAAGTTTTGTGGGGATATGCATTAGTTATTGTAGTCTAAGCCTATCCGTACACATATAATTTGCCTTATTCACCCGGAGGCCAGAACGAGGCTAAAGGGTACACTTGCCATTACACCTCAGTCCAGCAGATGGTGGTGGCAATGCACTCTGTTTGCAAACTGCCAAAAAAAAAGCTCCCCGAAAAAGAAGGGTTCATTGGCCTGCTCTTCTTCTTTAGTAAGTTTTTTCAGGTGTAATATGGTGATATAACACAAAAGCTACCCCAAATGCAATGCTATCACATATTGTCTAATGCAAGGGTGGTATACCGTTCTTGTCAAAAATCACAATGAGACTTATGTCCCTCAAACGGTACCGATTCACCAAAATTAGGGGGTCTGGCTCAAGGACTATCAGACACAAGCCTAGCCTAGCCTACTTCTGTCAGTAAACTGGATAGAGCAAAAATTAGCCTGTAGCCTAATGGTCGTCTAAATACGATTTACACAGAGATAACTCTCACCTCAACCTTATTTTGTCTTTTTAGTCAAGTTTGCTCAAAGATTTAATGTGTATAACCCCTTTTCCCTCCACACGTCGATGCAGCACTGTTAACTTCGACTCAATAAGCGGGGGGGTCTGGGAGCGGGGACGTGTTAGGCTAGCAATTCAAAGAAGGCTACCCGGATGCACTGTTCTAGGCCTACTGCTTTCACTTTCAGTAAGGCCTCGTACAGATATACAGTAGGACTCAACAAGGAAGACAAGAATTTCTTTGAAAAAATGCAAGACAATGGTCAAAATCTTATAACGATCTTAAATCAATCCCATCTAGGAAAAATAGACAAAAACATACATTTAATGTTCCCTTTCCACTGGTCAAACAGACAAGAAAGGTCAGAGTACAGAGAGAATAAACCAGGCCAAGGTAACTTAGCCAGGTGACTGGCAAAACTCACATGGTAAAATCAGACTTGGGTAGCAACAAAAGACCAAAGATTTACGCAGAACTTCCAAGATGTTACATACAATTTCAGAAATCCAAAAATACAGGCATTAGTCCAATAGCAAAGTTCCAACAAAACAAGCTTCACAAACACAATGTGAAAGGCTATAAAAATCTGTCCAAGACTTGCCCCGACAATCATTAACAGTTATTGATGATGAGGTGATAGGTAGCAGGTCTGCTGGAGTATGTGATTGGCCACCGCCCTTGTTTGTCATCTCTGGGATCAAGGCAAGAGGTAAAACCTGTACTGGAGAAAACATGGACTAGCAAGTAGAGTTAGGCTAATAAATTGGTGTGGTTTTGACAATCAGAAAAGCAATATACTGAAATAGTTTAATGATGTGAAGTCAAGTGCGCTTCTATGGGTCTGGTGTGTGCGCGCGCAGTTTTTATTGATGAGTCGGAGTGACAAGTGCTGCGCATGCCCAGGGCATTATAATGCATGCCCCGGGCATTATAAAACTTCTCGCTCTTAGGCCTACATACGGCGCTGAAATTGTGTATTTAGCTGTCTAAATTCGAATCATATCATGCTAGGGGAGAAATCGTCGGACATCAATTATTTTGTTATTCAGCACCCCTGGTCAAAAATATGTTCCTGCGCGCCTGTAGATATCTTTGCGTGTTGGCACAAGCAGTAGCCTGTAGGCTAAACTCACATGCTAAAAACAATAAGTCATGTATAATGGCAAGCGTGTTTGCCACTTTCCAGCGTCTGTCTGACGTTTTAAACTAGCGCTGCAAGTGCATCAAGAAAGGTCCCGCCTTAGACAGTCATAATGGCCAGCCGTAGACTAGGATTTTGGGGTGGCACCTGGGGTAGCCAATCGAATTTCAAGGGTGGCCTGTGCCACCCCGAGCCACCCCTCTGGCTCCGCCCCTAACACACACACACACACACACACACACACACACAAATCTCACACAGGTTTTCACCTGCCAATTACCTTTTCTCACCCAGTGAAAAAGAGGATGTGTCAAAGCCGGGATCTTGTCTGCATGTTTTATGTCCCTGACCGTGGGAAGTAATGACCACGATGACAAGAGGATGTATATGATCCCATACAATCACAATTACCCCCCTCCACCACACACACACACACCATTGTGGGGCCTAACGTCTAAGATGTCTCATTTATGCAGACAGTTCTCCGAGGCGCTCGGAGCAGAAAAGCTTGCAAATGATAATAGTTTATTGTTGTGTGCGCATGGCAGCGGGGGCCAGAAGTCATCACATCGGTGGGTAGGTTGGCCAAGGGGCGCTGTAGCACCGCCCGCCGCCGCGCTCAGCTAGAGAAGCCGCTCTCAGGAAATCACAAATGTCATTAGCGAGAGCTGAGCTGCGTGGGAGGCTAATGGTGCTTAATGGAGGCACAGATATCTGGGGCTAGTCCGGCCTGAATGCTCCCTCTCTCTCTCCCTCTCTCTCTCTCTTTCTCTCTCTCTCTCTCTCTCATGAGCGCACTCTCTTCATCCTTCTTTCTCTCCTGTTGTTCCTCATCTGCAGGGAAACATTGATGAAATGTCAGCAGAACGCCTCTGCATCATCTTGAGTATTCTCAACACGCTTCTCTACAACTCAACTCTCAACTTTGTCTTTCCTCTGCTTTTTTCTTCCTCTGCTTCGCTCTGGGCGTAATGGGTCCATATCTAGTGAGCTGGAGAGCTAAACCACTCATGTGTGTGTGTTGAGAAGCACTGAGAACAGCACGGCTCATTCCCTCAAAGTTAGAGCCATCTACGGCTAGCTGCAGGGTGACCTTTTGTGCTTACGATTCATCCGCCATGACCACAGATCCTAATGATGTTAAATGGCAATCATTGGCCTATGATTCTGAGTTTTTCTCAACAACTGAAATAGTATCTTATACTATAGTTGTATTGTTTCCTACCATACCATAGTATCCCCAGATGTAAGACCATTTCAGACGTTAATGTTTGTTACCGTTATGGGATGTAAAAAATGTATGTATGTATGTATGTATGAATATGTACACATGATATGTACATACAGTATACATTATATACATATATGAGTATATAGTGAACATATAAGGAACTTGTGTATTAAAAATTTAAACATCTACAGTGAAAACCATGAAAGGCTGTGGACAATAGTCCTTATATTAGTATTCATCCCCTCTGCTCATAACAACAGCACATCAAAATGCTTTATTTAAATGCTGGCTAATGGCAATATTGCCGTATTTGTCATTTAAATGTATCATTTCTGCGTGTTTGTTTCCTTATCTCATTCTGTCTCATATGGGTTTGGAGCGAGGGGGAACCCCGAGTGGTGCCTCCAGCGATGGCATGCTCCTTGTGTGTGTGTGTGTGTGTGTGTTTGTGTGTGTCTGTCTATCCCCCAGCTGAAATCACTGTCCAAATTACAGCTGTGCCTCTCGTCTTCATAGGCCAGAAGTTCCTCCGAATGCAATTTGTGAGAGAGATGAAAGGCTTCTCTTTGCCTCCTGGTGCCCCGCAGCCAAGTCTGTTTCGCTTTTTTGATATTTTTTTTTTTCTCCCCACTCTCAGCCATAGACATGCAAGTGGAAGAGAGCAAATTGTGCTGTCTTCCCCAAATCACTGAGTCACGTCACCAGGCCCTGCAGCTTACGGAGTGTAAAATGACCAAAAGCCATCAACATGTCCATATAGGAGAGGAGAGGACAGACTGATGGTTTGTTTTCACATGTGTGTCCTTTGGACTTCATCTACAGGTATTGTTGCTACCCTCGATAGGGAAGATTGTGTATAAGAGATATGATTTATGGAAGATATTCCATTCAAATGGCTCTCATAAAAAAGAGCCACTGAAATCACTGTAGGGATATAACTTTTAAATGTATGTACATATCCAGTTGTCTAAGTGAAGTAATGTCACCAAAAATGTTAGTGACATTCCACAGTTTGATTATAGAAAAATGTTCATTCACATTTGACTGCACTGATTGCAAGCAATGTGTGAGACTGGAGCAATGCTATAAATAAAATAGCATTTTAAATGATTGATTCATATGTCAATATGCTGATTTCAATAATTCATTGCTCTCTTTTGGCTCCTAACCCTTGCATGAGACAGGAGAGGCTGTGGAGTCAGTCATCCGAAACTGAGCTGTGACACATCCCATCTCCGGTGGAATCCATTTTGATGAACACATTTCAGCCACACAGCTCCTGTAATGCGACTCACAAAAGGGATCATCGTCTGACTGCTCACCCTTAAACAAAGAACGCCCTCACCACACGCACACTCACACGCACCCATGCACACACACATACACACACACACACACACACACACACTCATCCAAATACACACAGAACAACACTGGTATGCATTTCTTTTGGAGCTTACCATGTACTTTGTGACAGAGCAAAAAAAAAGACCAATAGTCATGTACGTGGAAGCCGAATCCAGAGCCCTCTCCAGCTTATTGAAATGTAGGAGAGTGCTGAGCATTCATCGTAGGCATGCACGGGGGAGACTGAGGAGCGCTGCTCCTTCACCTCTTTATCCTTGTGTAAATATGTATCTAGTCTCCAGCATATCAATCCACACCTCTCACACGCCATGACCCAACACAGATTACTGTCAACTCTTTTGACAGCAGAGGGGAATTGATCCCTCCTCTGTTTCCAAGACGACAAGGTGGCAACCAGGAGGCAGATCACTGCACTGTAATTCTGTTCCATATATTCTCCACAGCTAGATTTGTCTTTTTTGTTCTTAAAGCTTAATTCAACATGTTTTGTTGGTGAAACTGTGCCTTTAAAAAACATTTGTGTTGTTGTTGTTGTGGTTGTTATAGAGTGCATGGCTGTGCATTTGTATACCAAGGATACAAGCCCTATATGTCTTTGGACAATCCTTTTCTGCATGTGCAATGAGCAATGTGTGAATTTCTGACCCTATTACAGACTCAACAAATATTCCAGCTACTGTGTTTAACAGGTCAGATTTTACTCCCACATACAGGTCAAGTCACACAGTACTGAAAAATAAGACTTTAACAAACCCTTTATTCACAAAGCATTTTAAACACATTCATGAAGGCTTAGAAAATACACACTGATTGATGATCAAACTCTCATATTAATATTCTGACTATACACATTGTAATAGAGGTTTATTGTATGGGCCCCAAAGGTATCAGAATGCATTATAATGCCGTGTGATACTTATAGCTGTAGGAGATTACCATACAGCACTGTAGAGTACAGTCATTTTTGAATGGTTATGCAGTGCTTATAAAAAGCATTCACTCCCCTTATGATATTTCCCACTTTACTGCTTTTATAAATGGAATCTTAATTTGTTTAATTTAATTGTTTAATTAGTTTAATTTGGTCTTTGTTCAAGATAAATTACAATGGGCTGTATTTTGGGCACCAGCGCATGGCGTAAAGTTAGCTTTTTACCCGCGCAAAGTTGAATTCGGTATTTTGCACGTTTATTTTTTAAACATTGCGACCAGGGGTGTGGCAATTAACAACCTAGGGAGGGGCCTGGAGCGTTGTCTAGATCTCCCAAGTCGTAGTTCTCTTGCAGACTGAATCAGATTCATTGTCCAGGGGTGGAGCCTCTCGACAGCAGGCCAAATATTACTTTGTTGGAATCTGCTTTCACTTTGACATTAAAGAGGGGATTTAATTTAATTGAATCTAAATTGATCAAGATTCCATTTATAAAAGCAGTAAAAGGGGAAATATAGGCACTGTATACTGGCCATTTAAGTCTATGACACAATTATTAGACATTAGAAATACATTATAACCCTTTATGATATGTTTATAATACTTAATGAATGCTGGATTTTTTTAAAAAGTGTTATCAAATCATAATTTGTGTTGGCATTTTGAATTATACATTGTACTTTGAATTACACTCTGAAAAGGAAGTTTTGAAAAGTTGTGAGTTGTGTGACTCTTTCTCGGGTGCGGTGAGTTGCTTTGACATTGCTCTTCTTTACTTTGTTTGGTTACCAGATTGAGACCTTTCATTTACCCCAAGCAGCCCATGCCTGATGCTGTAAGAAGTAAGAGCTTCTCAATACCTGTACCCTAGCTGCAGAGACATTCTCATCACACCATTCACACCATGTGCTTTATGAAGGCGATTTGTTTCTGGATAAATGAAAAGTCTACCCTAATGTTCTAGCAGTGTTTTGCCATAAAGCAATATCTTTCACCTGGCAAGACCTTACTGCCAGAGGCTTACCAGCAATAGCTAACTCCTTATATAGCATATTATAATTTGAAGCGTGCCTGGGTTGAGGAAACCCGCCATTTAGCTGATTAAGCCAGCATGTGGGTATCAATTACATTTACTCACAGAGTCATTCTGTAGATTGCATATGTAGTTAGCTTCAAATATACATATCTTAAGTTATCTGGTAGGCCTACTTCTGGTCTGGCTTGCTTCACATAGATACATTGACCATTTCAAACTCATTTCACCACCATTTGTTATTGCTGGAATTATCCATAAGTCTATACAGTCCGGTTTTGGCATTTTATCATCCCATGATTCAAAAATAACAATAAATATATCTAACTCATCATCTTATACTGTGTGCCTTTCATGAAGTTCTGAGACATTGAAAGACATTTATCTTTTAAGTGCTGCAGTAAGCCTATATGTAATGAATGTGAAATGATAATCACATTGTAAGAGGCTAAATCCTTTCTCTTTATATGCCATTACCTGTGAGCATAAACAGAGGGGAGGTTTGGCAGGGAAAACTCTTGCTCTGTGTCTGCATTATTTTATACAAGCATGTACTAATTTAGAATTCATCACAGGAACACCAACGTTTTGCTATTTTCAGATTTGATTAAAGCTGCACTGATTTGATTTAACAGGAATTTGTAATTTGCATATTCAGCATTTGCATATTTGCGTGAGGCTCTGTTTGAATCATATGACTAGTGTGTACATGATATGTTTCACTGCAAAACTCTGATTTGTTGGAGCCAAACTGTTAAGCGAGCTGTTTGTATCCTTTATTTGTGTGCATTGGAACTACTCTACTCATAAAATACTCTTGATCTATTACATCTATTGATTAAAATGCACTATTCCATAACATGAGAATTGGCAATAGGCATCGAATATAATGATTTGACTATTTACTTATAGATGTATGTTCCCAGGAATACACATATTTACATAAGTGGGATATTTTTAGCATATCCACAGATGACAGTTTCAGCACTGTTTATTAAAAGTGACAATGCCTAATACAGGGGCATCATCAGATCCACTTCAAGTAAATCAATTCAAATCAGAAAATTAGCCAGCCAGCCAGCCAGCCTCTCTTGAGGGAGCACTGTGTGTTTAGGATTGTTACCGGCGGTGAGCATTGACTGGGGTAAAGACAACCAATCAGTGCCTGACGTTCTCTTCGCCACTCTCATTTTCTCTCCAGTCCGCAGGTAAACACAACGTTCTCAGGACACGGGTTCTAAGTGTGCCGGGATCAATACTAATGAGTTTGTGAACGTCGCTATGTCCTGCTCACTAACACCCATGGGCGTAGATTTAGGGTGAGACGCTAAGGACTAGTCCTAATCAATATTTTTGATGACAAAATGAGATGTCAAAAGATGACAAAATGACAAAAGAAGACAAAATTGATGACAAAATTGTCCCCACCAATATTTTAGCGAGCTCATTTGTGCTGCTGATCATTCTGACAGCCAGCACGACAGTACAAGAAACGTCGTCATATGATTTGCTGAAAATCAGCTGACACGCACGCTACACGCACGGAGAGTGACAAAGCACAGGCTACTTTGCACTGGCAATCAAGCGAGCGGTGCCAACGACAACGGTAAGTTAGGGCTGTCTGTATAGGCCTACATAGCCTACCCCATAAAAGGCCAGAGTAAAACATTGTGATCTTCCCTTTGCCCTTCAGCATGTACATGTTTGCCCCTTTTGTGGTTTGTAGATCAGCTATAAAATACGAAGCTTTTTCATTATGCAGTCTAGGCAAAATAACTAGCCATACAAACTGGCAACTGGTGACCAGGCTTTCAAATGCGGACTGGCAACTGGTGACCAGGCTTTCAAATGCGGATGTGTAAAATAGCATTAGCTGTTAGGATATTAGCCAGGATATTGTCACAGCTTAACCTAACTTTTGTAATCTTTCAACCAAAGTTAGGAGTCATGTTGAATAAGGGTGTGTCGCATGGACAGTCGCATAGGCTATATAGCACAGATAGAAGTCACCATCACTGACTGTTAGGCTAATTGGGCTACCAATCTTGCAGTCGCAATAAACAATGGATCCGAGACATTTTCCTGTTCCTATATTCTGTTCATGTAGGCTAATGTATTTGTGAATGTGGCCTGCACAATGCAAATAAATAAAAGATAAACTGGTGCATTTCCATACTCATAGAAATTAACATTGCGAGACACTTATCTCTTCTATGATCTCATCCCAGAAAGATTTTCTTTGACTTGTTAGTTTTTTGAACATTTATTTTATCTAATGACATAGCAGACATGATGAATTGAATCCACATATCCTTGCACTTGAGAAACTTTGTTTCACGCCAATTGCGTTCACGTTCCTCTTAAAGTGACAGGCACTCAATTAGATTTACACACCACAAATGTTATGATATTAAAGACAAGTGTAGCCAAATAATTTAAATATCAATATGATGTATTCAAATTACTAAATATGTTTAGCTATTAGTAATCATGCAGATCACAAAATACTATAAATAATTAACAATAACGTTTATAGTTTATATGAATTCCAAAATATGAAAAAGAAACCTATGACAACCATCACTTTCTATGTGTGTGTGTGTGTATGTGGAGGGTCAATCAAATTCTATGATTGCCACTGATGTGAATGATCACAAATTACAAATCACACAAACCAAATAAAATTTTTAAAAATTGCAAAAGTATCGAAATCGAGATTCTTCACTTGTTATTGGTATTGAAACAATAATGTTGGTATCGTGACAACAGTCAGATAACAGATGTGTCCCCACTTAAGCTGAGACCAAACCTACGCCCTTGCTAACACCAGCACACACTCGGAGGTCTCATTTAACTCACCACTGCTCAATTTTGCATTCACGTGCTAGGAGGGAAGTGGTTTAGTGCTGGGAAACTATGCATCTAGACAAATAGCCTAAGGGCTAAAAAATGGGGTAATGCACAGAATTATAATATCATACATGTATAATATCATGAATAATACACCAGTGGCTCGTATAAGCAATTTCTGTTACATGTATGAAATCAAATAAATATAATTATATATAAAAACAAACATCCTCCGCCTCCTTGTTAGGTTTGTGGTCATGCCATGTACCTGCATACAAAAAGTTAAAGGCCTAGATTACAGACTTTGATGAATGCCTGCATGCAAATGAGCTTTCCTCTTCAGCCCCTGCGAGCTCACTAGCTCACACATGCTCTCACTTATTGACGCTAAAAAAGAGAGTGCAAGGAAATGTATTTATTTATTTATTTTGCATAAAAGGAGATTTCTTTTGATTGATCTTCTTGTGTGGTGGAATGTGCATATATTGTATTTTTATGCAGAAATAAAGATGGACCGTGAGTCAAGGCAACCACTTGTCATAGAGCAAAGGAGGTGATTTCCGCTCTTAAAGGAATTATCCGGAGTAAAATGCACTTTAGATCAATTTACGGATGATTGGGAGTACATACGTTGAGTTGACATCAAAATCATGTCATTCGGATGTGTTTTGAGAAAGTTCGATTTTACCGTTTTTAGTCAAAACTCGTTAGCCTGGAAGTGACCAGTCGATTGCCGAGTGTGGAGTAACACGCTCTGGAAATTCACAATTTAAAAAAAATAAAAAAAATAGTCCAGTATTTCTTTCGAAATTGAAATTAAGTTGTATGGACTGGACTATGTTTTTTTTTTTTTTTTAAATGGCGACGAAATTATGAATTTCCAGAGCATGTTACTCCACACTCGGCAATCGACTCCTACGGACTTTCCCCTAAAGACGCCAGCAGCAACATTTCCGGAAAGGTACTGGCTTGATGAAATTCATTCTGGACTCTCTATCCAACCACATAAAGACCTCGGGATACTTCGGTTTGGCTTTAGGGACCCTCTACTCACTACCACGTAAGTGCAATGTTGTTTGGAACTGTAGAAGAGGTATAAAAATAGCGTTTTGTAGCGGCGAAATAACTTGCCCTGGTCACTTCCAGGCTAACGAGTTTTGACTAAAAACGGTAAAATCGAACTTTCTCAAAACACATCCGAATTACATGATTTTGATGTCAACTCAACGTATGTACTCCTAATCATTCGTAAATTGATCTAAAGTGCATTTTACTCCGGATAATTCCTTTAAAGGCACAGAAGTCAGGCATCTGGTGGATTTCATTAGTCTCAGACTGTTGCCGTTACCAAAACATTTGTGTGGGTTACAAATAAGATGAGCGTGAACACTCCGCCCCAAAGATATACGATTGAACCAAAGCTCATTTCTCAAAGAGGTGTATCTTGCATTCATTTTAAAAAAAGAAAACTTTTTTTATTTTTTTATATCTTTGCTATGTAGATCAAGATCATTCTTCTTTAATGGTATATACCCCCCCAGAAGCTTCACGGTGTCTTAGCACCGCTATGCCACATGCTGTGGGCCTTCATCACCAGCCAAGCCTCCCACGCCCACAGACCCCACCTACAGAGGCTTCTGGAGCCGCAGCGCAGACAAATCTGTTTCTTGGTGTCTCCGCATCTCACTTGTTTGGATTAAATATGGACTGAAAAGCTTCACTTTCGCAACTCCCTCTCCCTAAGCGGGGAGCTAAAACACCACGTTTACCACGGAGATGCATAATTGCTCTGTTTTAATTTAATCTGCAGGCTTCTCTCTTCCGCTCTACACCAATAAAATGTTGCCACCACGGCTTGCAATTAGTTTGTTTGTGTGGTTGTCTGAAAACACACACATACACACACACACACACACACACATACACACATATACACACAAACACAAGCATGTACATTTGCTCTGGGAGTCTGAAGGCTAAACCCTGGGCTATATTTGTCATCGCAAGGTGGCAGTGTGTTGTGTGGGCACATTCTGAGCAAGGAGAACCTGGATGACACAACCAAAATCTAGATTAATGGCAGGAATCAGCCCACAGTGTCATCCGCCAGAGGACAAATCCATCTCCACAGATTACCAGAGATTAATGACAGCAAAGGAAAACATCTTGATAATGAACTTTATAATGATTGATAGGGTCCCGGGTTTACCTAAGAGACCCAGAGATCATGTTTCTTTGTAATGCTGAGAACTCAGGCATGGGTAAGCTGCTGGCCAAGGCACATATTGCCAGTCTTGCTTTTGTTTGTGCTGTTATTGAATTTACATATTTGCCTCTTGTTATGAAACCGATGATTAATGTTGTCATTATGGAGAGTATTTTTGTCTTTGAAACCTTTTTTTTCCCCCTATGAATAACATGTCTGCTAAAGCATAATCTTTTCTGCCTGAAATATCTACATTTTTATACCTTAGTCTAAAAGCAGGGGGAGAGAGAGAGAGAGAGAGAGAGAGAGAGGGAGACAGAGAGTAAACTTAGAGAACAACAGAGAACAACTTATACATTTGCTAAGTTTCTTAGCCCTAATGACATTGTCATAAGATGATTATGAAAGATGTATATCTATATTGTATGCATGCCACAGTACCTTGATATGCTTCTCTTAAAACGTAAGTCAAGACACTAAGTCAAACTTCAAGCCTAACTGTGTATCATTACAAAACATTTCAGCACTGTTATTCTTTGTTATTCTGTTATAGTGTAACCGCTGTATCAAGGGCTCTGCAATAATGTTTGACTATATAATTTTTTATTTTATTTGGAGGGAGCCTTATCTGCTTAGGGGAAACGTGTGTGTATTCTTGTATCCCGGCACTAAATAAAGCAAGCATGTCTTCTTCTGGGAGGTGTGACATTTATGGGAAATAAATGAAGTGCTACTCTCGCTATCCTCCAATAAATCTCGCAACAGGAAATCGGTTATTTACTTAGCTCTGCCCTGTCAACACCTTTTGACGGGAGGTTGATGGTCAACTCTATATTAGAATCTTCTGCGATTAATCTATTTCCCTGGTGAGACCAACAGCAAATAAAAGAATGTCACTATAATGCCCAGCGTGAAATATGCATTGGAATGTTACTGGCATTTCTGGGGTCACCAAAAATTCATTAAATCAGCGAGGCCTTAAGGGATATTAAAAATAAAGCATGCAACAAAAAATCCATTGACAGGAGAAATCAAAGGACACTCTGCACAAGACAAAATAGAGTAATTTCAAAAGGCTCTTTTTCAAAGCCTTATGGTTATGATTACGGTTATAACATTTAGCATTTAGACACTTTTATCTGAAGAGACTTCCAACAGCATTAAAATAACAGTAATTAACATTAGAATAACAATCAAAATAAAGTAGCATCCACTCTATGGAGTACTACCATTAGCAGAACCATATCACTAATGACCATTCCATTTGTATCTTGCATATGCTGCATCCTGACAACAAGTGCTGTGGGCCTTTAATGTGTACGAATCAACTAACAACAAGTCTAATAGGTCTTATAGATCAGTCTTATTGGTCTTTAGCAGACTGTCTGCACATCTAGAAATGTATACTGCTCTAGATACTGGGAATGGTTCATTTTAAGCCAACTACAGAGGCAGGGGCGGACTGGCCATCTGGCAATATTTGACATACAGTATAATTTAATTTGTTTGCCCAACGATTCGTTTGCCCAAAGGAAGGACAGTCAGTGGGCCATTGGTTCATTTTCCATAATGACACTGGACTGATCTAATAACAGCTCTTGTCACGCCCAACCTCACCCATTTTGGATCTTGTGAGTGCATCAAAATGGCTAATTGAAGTAGCCTACACATTGAAATGCCGGTAGTGCCAAATGTGCAAAAATAACACCAGTGTAGAAATTTCTAAAATATACAATATTGCAAGTAGGCTAGCACAGCGGTCCCCAACCACCGGGACATTCCTAACCGGGCCGTAGCCTACGACATGAGTTGAAAAAATGCATGCAAACTAAAGTCAATTTAATTCACAATAATGTCATGTTTTTACATGACATAGGCCTATATGCAGTTGCTTATGCACGCATGTTTGCATTTTGCAAAGTCTATTTTCTTACGTCTGTCTGTCCCGCCTTCAACACTTTACATATTGCCTTCAGCGCTGCGCAGCCTCAGGTCAGCTCACTTCACTTGATCAGTTCTTGGCTTAACGGTAGTGTCACTACGAAGTTAGCTAAACTGCTAGAATGAGCAACAAAAAACAAGCATCTTTAGCAGGTCACTGGCCAGAGTGTTGCGAGAGCCGCTGCAGAGATTTCTTACAGAAAAAAAGTCAACGTTAGCTGCACATTTTAGTGATGAGGACTGGGTGCCAAAACTCGCTTACCTGTGTGACATATTCGGGTTGCTTAATGACCTCAACCTGTCACTCCAGGGGAGAATGACGACTGTCTTTAAACTGGCAGATAAAGTCGCTGCATTTAAAGCCAAGCTTGATTTGTGGGGACGACAAGTGGACCGGGGTGTATTTGATATGTTCCAAACAGTAGTGGGGGTTTTGGGAGAGACTGAGGCAGGGCCCTTTCTCTCGCAGCTGGTGCGTGATCACCTTGTTGCACTTTCAAATGAGTTTGAGCGTTACTTCCCATCCTCCAAAGATCCACGGCAAACCAATGAGTGGGTCCGCAACCCATTTGTCAATATCCCAAATAGTCCTAACTTGTCAGCGCAGGAGGAAGAGCAATTGATCGAAATTGCAAATGACGGTGGTCTTAAGATTGTGTATGGAAACCTCTCTGGCGGGTTTTTGGATCAAAACCAAAGCAGAATATCCCGAGAAAGCCGTAAAAGCGCTGAAAACGTTGCTACCATTTCCCACCACATAGGCCTATCTATGCGAGGCCGGGTTTTCGGCAATGACTGCAACTAAGACCAAATTGCGCAATCGACTGGACATTTCAAACACACTGAGGGTGTCACTATCTTCCATCACCCCCAGATGGAACCTTCTTGTTGCAGGGAAACAAGCACAGGGCTCCCACTGATTATATTCGTATATTAGTTCCCATGTTTTGTTCCCATATTTTGCTAAACATGTTCACACTTGATAGATAGTAGCTTCAAGTTGTTCAATATTCATAGTTCATATTGTTTAATTTTCACTTCTTCAAGTTCATGTTTTTCACATGTTTAAAGGAACCGTATGTAAGAAAAATATTTCAATTAATCATAAAATGGCCCTGATATGTCACTAGACATTAAGAAATCATGTTCATTTCAAATACTTATATCACTGACAACAGTAGTCTGGCCAGGATATTGTCATTTAAAAAGTGAAGTTGCAGCCCTCAACTGATGTTGATGTTGTGTTTTGTCATGTCATGTTGTGTTTTGGCCTGATGCGCCACCCTCCACCTATCTACTAATCACGAAGTCAGTAGTGTTTCGCCATCAGGGTTGGCAACCTCGAGTCAGGAGGGAGGGGGAGGGGATACACCGCTCTTCAGTATTTTGAAAGTGATTGCAGTACCAGTTTTGGCCACAATCTTACATAAGGTTCCTCTAAGAGTTCGTTACCTTTACTGTTCATAACTGGAGCCCCCACCCCCCCGCCGGTCCGTGAAAAAAAAATGGGAATCAAACCGGTCCATGGTACATAAAAGGTTGGGGACCCCTGGGCTAGCATATGTCAGCAACAGGTTGAAGCTCGTTGAATTTGAACGAGGAGATATAAGCAAGCAATTTGTATTTTTTATAATTGGTATTTTGTATATTTAGTATATTCTTTATCTTCTACAGTCCTTATTGCTTAGTTGTGATTTTTTATATTATATACTTTTAATTACTTTTTCTGCTGTTATTGAATGTGTGTGTGTGTGTTGTCTGTATGCTACTGTGATCTTGAATTTCCCCTTGGGATCAATAAAGTATATCTATCTATCTATCTATCTATACAGAGCAGAGGGACAGTGAACAGCTGGTGGAGAGTGTAGCCTAGCTGGGTGTAGAACTCACTGGTGGAGCAGGTATGTATGACATGCCATGCTGATGATGATGATTATGATGACTAATTGCAATAACATTATGGTATGGTAATGATAACATAGTAAGGCCATCATCCACTGCTGACCACAATAACAAATACTGTAGTGCAACATAACTTTTCTAAATGAATGATTTGCAAACCCGAACAGCAAAAGAGGGTCAAATTGTTGGTCAGATTCCGTCAGACACCCAAAATTCAACATCGATGGCATGAGTGGTGGTTGGTCTCTCAAAGTAGAGCGTCGGAAGGGTTCTCGGATAAAGATGAGCTGCAGACTACAGACTGATGGAAATGCTACAAAACGTCAAGTCATAATCGTGCACAAGGCAACTAAGCTAACTTATACATTACATTACATTACATTTAGCAGACACTTCTTAACCAAAGTGACTTACATATGACAGCTATATTACAAGGGATAACATTGTCCCCAGAGCAACTTGGGGTTAAGTGCCTTGCTCAAGGGCACAACGGTGGAAGCTGGGAATTGAACCGACAACTTTCAGGCTACTGCATGCTAGCCCAGCTCCTGAACCACTACACTACCACCGCCCTATACGATAGGCTAGGCTACTGAAAGACATAAAGATAATGAGTTCATAGCTCTACTGTTCTAAAATGTATGCAGGTAGGTAGTACAGGAATCAAATATTTCCAGCAACAGGCAACAAAGTTGCCCTGTTTATTTTGTGTTGTTTCAGTTGTCCTATAGTGGTAAAAAATACAATAAGGTCTACCACAATCTAGGTAAATTAGCCCTTTACACATAAGCTACAGTCATTTTTTGCTATCAATTGAGCATTATACTTAGTTTAAATGTATTGAATAACTTGACATGATACTTTGAATTCTAGCAGAAACTGTTCTTTCATACTTGCTTGTACACTTGAATATGAAGATCGTGTGCTCCACGGCTATCTTTGATCAGTCAAAGTGATAGTCAATGAGGCCTACATTTGTCCATTTTCAGTGCTCCACAACACTTGGTTGAAAAGATATGCATATTTTAGGGTAATGCAAGGGTTGTATTTAATTAGGTGTGCCCGACTGATTTGAGGGCCGCTTGGGCAAAATATGCCAGAGCAGGATTTTTCGGCCGAGTCCCTCCTTTAACAAAGGGTTCATTTAATAGATTTTCTTCATAGTTTGTATTCAAGGATATGTTTCTATTGGAAGCATACTGTAAATTGAAACAAGCTTTTTGTTGTTCATGAGATAAGCACAAATCCATAAACATATCCCCATGTTTCAAAATCATAGATTTTCTGTCCTCATGCCTCGTGTTCGAAAAACCCTCTTCCTTGCTGTTCTATATTTCATACCCTTGTCATTTTTCAGAGATGTCAATGTTTTTGTCTGCCACTGTTTACTGTTCTTACTTGTGTGAGGCGAGGGAACTCTGTGAAACGTCCCTGGTGTGGGACTGACAGCCTATGCTCCCGCACGTGCAAGAGAGCAGCCGCTGCTGCCTGTGCTTTCTCCTCTTGAGAGCTCTGGTGCCTCGGCCCCAGGGCTGGGCGCAGCTGGAGAATGGGGGCCCTCTCGGAGACACTCGGTGGGATCTGGTAGGAGAGGTGAGGGCCCTGTCAGCCCCATCTAAACAGCTGTCAACACCCTTAGTGCTTTAGAAGTGATGCCACTGTTGAACAGCATGGCACCTTCCAATGCTAGCGTGGCGGCTAAAAGCGCGCGGCCACTTCTAAATGATTGACTGAACACAAAGCTTGAGAGTCCTTTTCAGAAAGTTCTTCAGGAATAGAATGATGCCAGTAGAGCACTACATGTCCCTAATAGCCCTCTGTACTTTCACCAATTCAGACACTTGTTGAAACCTTTGCTTTGCTCCACATGCATTAAATAGCTGAACCTGCATAGTGTACCTTTAAAGAGACTGCACTGTGAACATAACGGTAAATAGCTGAACCTGCATAGTGTACCTTTAAAGAGACTGCACTGTGAACATAACGGTAAATAGCTGAACCTGCATAGTGTACCTTTAAAGAGACTGCACTGTGAACATACCGGTACTGCTCACATTTTCTCACCTCGGAGACTTCTAGATTAAACCTCACACACTCCGCCCCTTCTCACGTCCCCTCCAAACGGACATCCTGGCCATTCCTGTGTCTGACGTCATGTCTCTCTGCCACCGGCCACTGTGATACGTCTTCATACTGGGCTCATTGATGTCTACTGGCCATTTTCTGGCCAGTTGCATAGTGACACTGTCATTAGTGTCTGTGGGGGTCTCTAACATACCGCCTGGGGAGGAAGATATAGGATTCAAGATTTACTCAGAGATAGAATGTTGCAATGATAAAGATATTCCGTAGATACAGACATAACAGTCTTTGGAGAACGCCTTCATCTTCCTTAGTTTGGCAGACACAGGGATATATGTCAGATAAATGTAAAAAAACATATAATATAAGTTATGAGCAAAACTTCCTGGTAGAACAACAATTTTTAAGCCTTGTTAGAAGTGATGCTTCATACTTTTGTAATCTCTGCTGAGGTTAATTTGCTTGTGTTGTTCTATGTTGTAGTGCACATTTTAAATTGACATCATCAAACATAACTGAGTGAATCTGATTTCTGTCTGTACTTATTTTGGTATTTTTTGTTGATTATGTTGAACTATGCAAATTAAGTCAGTGATTTTGTTTCTCTATTGTGATTCTGATCATATTTCTGGAGTGATGTCTTTAGGCAATAGGCAAACCAATTAAATTAAATTAAATTAAATTAAATTCCATTTTATTTATATAGCACCATATACAAACATGTCTCAATGCACTTTAAGCAGGAAATATCAACATTTAGGCCTTAATCACACACAAACATACACTCTCTCTCTCTCACACACACACACACACACACACACACACGCTTGTGCACACACACACACAAACACATTGTTACATGTTGTGAAAGGGAAGGATTTGTCTCTGTTAGATTGGTTTGCCAATAGACAGAGATGAATGTGTGAAAGTTCTTGCAGGGCGGAATCCATAGAGCATTACGCACTGTAAGCAATGATGGAGCTAAAGTGTCTGTGGACACGCGTGGGGGACTTCACCTCGCTCACGCAGCCAATGACACAGCCATTATGAAGATGAATGCAGAGTTCTACCTCAGTCACCAGGTACCCCTGGGAAGGAGACCGACTCCATAGATTCTGATTTTCTATTTTCCACACTACAGATGACCACACTTCTGCGTACTTGTGCACATGAACACACACACACACACACACACTCAGGAAAACAAAAGGTGCTTATAAAAGGTATTATTTTGGGGTAACTGAAACTGGTCTTAAATCATTCTCATATGCAGAACATAATATCACACAGGGTGTATGATGGACATGAGGTTTAGGAAGAGCCTCCAAGGATGATCTGTGAGTCCCGCTTCTCCTGTATGTCAAGGTGCCTCTTCGCTCTAATCCTAATAGCTACCTAGAACCTGTCATTGCTTCTGGCAATTCCCATCCCCTCGTCCTCCTCTCGGGACTCTCCATGATGACCCTGTCTCCGCCACCACGCCTTTACATTGTTTTTTTTATTATTATTTCTTTATGGGCTTTGCGTCGGAGGTGTAACATCCACTGGAGGGCTCGGTTGACCTTGGACGAGATACAGCTCATGGTTCCCCAGATGAGCTTCAAACCGAAGACAGTCATAACACTAGCACCAGCTGCCCCACCTCTCAACCCCCACTGAAGACAACTAGTCCTCTCAGAAATGTGCATGTGAGTATTGTGAACATTATAGCAGGACTAGCGCTTAGAGTTTGGATATCAATGATGTTAGATGCTGGTTGTATGTGTGTCATAAAATGAGGGCACTTTGTCAAAAACAAAACTGTTTTTATTCATACAGTATCTAGCATTTGAAGAGTGTATTGACTAGACTTATCAACTTTATAATGGCCTGTGCAATTTCATCACAAATCTGCCACAAGCATTAATAAAATGATTTATTAGAGCCCAAAAACACTGAACTATCCCATCAATCTTTGTTCAAGAACATTGCCATTATAATCTCCTAATTAGATCTCCTTACTATTGTTTAAGTTCTGCAAATGAATTATGAATTGATTATATGTTCTTTGATTCATTCAACTACTTAACATTCAGAGGTGGATCCTTAGTTAAAAATGAATTGCCATTTTCATTTCCAAATAGCCTATTAAGTCAAATATGACGGCTAATGCTTCTTAGGAAAAGTCCTTCCTTTAAGTCTCTCTTTAAACATTATGTTGACCTGCATCATTTCGTATTTTTACATGTCTCTATGTTACCAATAGGAGGTAGAAGCCCCCCTTTGTGGTCCATCTTATTCTAACAAAGACACAGCCAGCCAAAGTACTTCTTCTCTGGTAATGAGAAGCTTTTGACAAAGGAGGTCCATCTCTCTGATTCAGCGCAGCACTGATTTCTCCGGCTCACAGCTTAACTTTTCGGTGCTGGTCGTCTGCCAAGAATCAGTGTGTGTCAGCAGTGTCCAGGAGTGCAGTGAGGTCCTGATTGGCCCCTATTGAATCTGCACTTTGTCTGCAGGAATCAGCGCTGTCCTCCACTCCACAAGTCAAGAGTAGCCGATATAGTTCAAATGAGCACACTTAAATGAAAAGTGTGTGTGTGTGTGTGTGCTTGTGAGTGTGTGTGTGTGCTCATGAGTGTGTGTGTGTGTGTGTGTGTGTGTGTGTGTGTGTGTGTGTGTGTGTGTGTGTGTGTGTGTGTGTTCACCAAAGTTAGATAAAAAGGGGAGAGAGGGATGGGAAAACTAAAGAACAAAGAAAATGTTGTTCCACTCCTTGGTAAACATCATGGAGAACCAGTGTGCCCCCCCCCCCAACAAATGAGTAAGACCTTTCGTTTCTTTTCATTTATTTGCAGACTTACCAGAGCCTGCAGTGAGAGAAATAATCATAGCTCAATAGAGGGAGAGTGAAGAAAGTAATGAAAAGGAATAAATTAATGGTGAATGATACAAATGCCATGTTTTGCTTTGATGAAGGAAAGCTTTGCCATGTTTATGTTTTAAACGCTGAAGCAGGTTCATTAAATGGAGTTAGATGTTCTCAGATGTTTCTTCCAAATTAACTCAGTGGGTGAGCTGTCGAATCTTGTGTTGTTTTTCACACAGCTGGATACCCCCTCTCTGCTCTCCCTCTCTGCTCTCCCTCCCTTCCCACACCCGATCCTGTTTTTATTCAGACTCGCACCCGAGGGCAAGCGTTGCCACGTACGTATTTTAGATTCGCCACTCCACATTTTCAGACACGACTCTCTTGACGTGATTTAGTGTCGCAAGCTCGGGTCTGGAAGCCAGACACCCGGTATTGAACATTTGTCAACAGTGCATGGCGAGGCGAACATAAACAGTGAGAGGGCCAGCATCGGGCTTCAGCAGCTCCGAATTCCTGCCACTGTGGAAGTGTCAGAGTGTTTTCCTGAGTGAATATTTGAGGGCTCCTTTGGCATCGCTTGTCAATAGCTCTTTAGGCTCAGTGCTGTCAGATCCTGGAGTCCTTGGTGACCTGTGTGTGATTCTCGCCCACTGCAATCAGGAAAACAACAGGTGCCTCGATCCGCCGCCTAGGCATGAAAGTTGTCAGCTGCACAAGAAGGAATTTGTAAAAAAGAAACAGTATCCCTAATGTCCTGCTACCAGCTGTCCAATGAGGGAAAAAACAGTATGTGGCATTTTTTAGTGTGTGCGTGTGTGTGTAGTCTCCTTGTTTGTCATGTTCTTCTATCTTTAATATATGACAAATAAATGAATCCAGAGATGGCATTGTTCTGGATTAATATGTCTGTGCGTACCTTCTTTATAGAGCTGGTTGTTTTGAGGTTTTGTGGCCTAAGGTAGACCTTTGCATGTTTTTAATTATTTGAGAAAAACCTTTTGAGAAAAATGTTTGCCACAAGAACATTAAAGTAGAATGAACAAAATAATAGTTTGAAATAGGCCATATAATAACCCTTTCTTTTAAAATAGCCCTCTTCCAAGTTGCGCCCGTATCATTTGTACTGTTCGTTATTTATTTAAGGGGTCACCGGAGGAGTTTTGGGAGCGTTAGTCAACTTTTCCAAGTTGCGCCCATATCATTTGTAATTACAATGTAATAGCATGAAATAGTAGTAGACTTAGTCAAATACAATAATGTTCAATGACCTCACAAAGGGTCTTTGTCTGTCACGTCCAAAACGAGAAATATGTATTATGTCAGGGATAATGTATTGTCTGTTAGTCATTATCGGAAAATAAGTCCAGACAGTCCCAAAGGGACTTATTTTCCGATAATGACCAGCGGACAGAAACTTCACACAACGGGTCTTTTAAAATGATTTTGTTACCGTTTTGTGGCTTCCATTGAGAAAACAAATAGTTTGCCACACAAATAGAACTTGACAGTTTCAAGTGTCACATTCATGTGAATGGAACATTCTGCAGCACTCTGAAGAGCTGTGTAATCGTATGTAAGAAATATGTATCTGCATTGAGTTGCATTGCAATGAATTGACTTTCAGTTTTACTGTCTATTCCTGTGTTCACTAACGTGACAAAAAAAAAAATCTGTATTAAAAGAAACAAAACCAAGTTTATGTAGGCCAATGAGTTGAGCATCTTCAACAACACCAGGGGGTCCTGTAGACATATTTCTGCACACACACACAGATACACACACACACACACACACACACACACACACACTGACTGATCGCAAGGAGGCCAACCATAAATAGGTTTAATTTTTGGATTCCGCAGGGGTAGAGACAGACCTCGGTGTGGTGTGGCCCCAGTTTTAGCTGGTGGTGGCTCGGAGTGGCTCAGCGCTCCTGCCTTTCTGAGAAAGGCACGACTGTGTGCTGTAACTCATCCAGCCTGTCCATCTTGGAGGCAAGCTGCATACACTTCTTGATGAGAAAGTTGGGTCGGATCGGCCAGCCATGACAAAAATAGATTACTCTGAGAAAAAGGAGAGGAAGACAGACAGCGTGTGTGTGTGTGTGTGTGTGTGTGTGTGTGTGTGTGTGTGTGTGTGTGTGTGTGTGCCTGCCTGTGTGTATTTGCAAGTCTGTGCGTGAAAGAGTGTATTTGTGTGAGACAGAGTGTAAAATCATGTAATATCCAAGAGCTGCATATATTAAGCATTAAAAGTCCAGTATAGTCCAGAACCACTTGTTCTCTCCCTGGCAGCTGTTTTCCGTCTAACATTTGTAAATTGCTTTTCTGTCTTCTTTTCCCGCAACAGGTACCCTGATGATAAGATGTCGTGAGACAATAAAATAATCAGAAAAACAATTCCTTGGTTCATTTCCAGCCTATGATCCACTCACTCTGTTGACACACTGCATACATTTTAATAACCATTAGACAGATCCTCCTCAGCGTGCATGCACATTCCACTCTGTTTCCTCTCACACTTCTGGTATTGCCAGGATGAGCGTGTGGGAGTTTCTCTGGGTTCATTTGCATGCATAAATGCATTACTGTTAGGTGCTGTGGTTGTGGGAGTGATTCCGACTGTAGTTCAAACACAATTACTTTCCCTCCTGTCGACGCGTCTCTGAAATATGCAACAGGGACAGAGAGAGCAGGTTGCCATCTGAAACCCACACAGCGTATTTCCGTTGCATCCTGCGATGATCCATTTAACAATGTACCTGTCTGGGTTTTGGGGATGTATGAATTACCACGACGTCCACCCAAATGAGAGGTAATTTAAAGTCCTCTGGAACGAAGGAGAGAGAGAGAGAGAAAGAAAGAGAGACAGAGAGAGAGAAAAAAAAACGGGGGGGGGGTGAGACCAGATGATGTAAACTTTGAAATGAAAGCTATAATCAAGGCAAAGCAGGTAGAAAAAAAATGGCTCTGCGTAAGTGTCCGACGCAGTCTGGAGTGCTCTCAGAAGAGGGATGGGAATGCTTGAGGGGCCTGTTTGATGACCTCGTTGTGAGCCCGCGAGATGAGGAGGGGTTACGGCGAGAGGCCAGCGGGAGAGAAAGCTCACTGAATTCTATTACGAGTCCTAGTGACACTGACCTGCATGCATTTGAAAACATCGCTTTGATACATTTTCCCCAGGTTACCATGGAAACAAAAGCTATCTGTCAATAAATTGCAGGCTTGTCATAGGGGAGAACAAAGAGATGCTTTCAACCTGAAAATGTTGATGTATCAATGCAATGAACTGAATTACTTTTCATCTCAATTAACATACATTTTTATGATGAATTGTATTTTTTCGTTACTTTAAAAGGTGAATTTAGCTTGTCTCTCCAGTTTTCCTGAGCTCCTCCGTAACTGCAAAAGGCACTTTAATAGAAATATTGCAAAGCTAATGAAAAGTATTGGTTGAAATATTTTTGAAACCATTATTAAGATATATGCCATGTAAAAACTACTAACAACTTGAAAAATCACCTCAGTCAAGCTCCCTGAAAGTTCTCACACAGACGTCTTGGGTATATTACTCATCATTAAACTGACTGCATTGGAGTACAGGGTAATAAAGAAATATGATCATTTTCCTGCCAAATATAAGCTGCTATGAGCCCTGATTATATTTACTCCCTGTATGTCATGACTCTGTCCAATGAAGGTGCTTCTCGAGGTGCTGTTTGTATTCCAGCCAAGCTCTGCCTCCCAGAATAAAAGTTTAGATTACTGCTTGTGCTAATGTGTATAAACGATCTGCCAGATTGCTATTTGGTTTGCCTTTGTTGCATTTTCCTGGGAAACCATGCTTGTTTTCCAAATGGTAGCTATTGAATAAACTATTGATCTCTCTCTCTCTCTCTCTCTCTCTCTCTCTCTCTCCATCAGAGATGAATGCTGCATATCAACACCTTTGCTGCGTGGCAACACAGGTATGGAGACATGTGTGTGTGGGGGGCTGTGGGAGAGGGGAGAAATCAGAGCACATTGTTTTCCTTAGGGAAATTAGGCTCCTTCTAAAGAAAACTCCCACCTGTCTGTCTGTGTGTGGGGAGACAAAAGCCAGGGAATTAGATAAGAACCGTAAGAACACGATGGCAAAGAGTGATGCATTAAGCCTTCATCATGGTTCTTTGGAACATAGGCTCAGGTGATGATTTAGATGCGTCTGCATAAGCCATGACATTACGCTCGCTCTGAGATGCAAAACAGGTATTCTGATCAAACTTCCAGAAACGTCTTTAAGAGCAGACAGTCAGGTAATGCCAGTTTGTCTCACTCAAGCTTCCTATTCCGTCTCGTTTGAAACGTCAGGCAGACCCATTATGGACACCTGTCGGCCATTGTGCCTCTCTCCAGCTCCACTGTGGGAAACCCTTTGATAGGAAAAGAACATAGTTTGTCAAAGAAATGAATTGCCATTTTGTGGCGAAATAGGTTTTAAGAATATAAATCTGGAATAAGTGACTTGGGGCAGGGAATCAGAGGGAGGGGATGAACACACCAGATGGGACAGATGAAAAGAGAGAGATGAAAAGAGAGAGCATGAGAGAGAGAGAGATTCAGTGACATTTGGGGATGTTTACATGCCTATAAGGCTCCAATGGGCCTATTATTGCCTTAACTACCTCTCTTCCTCTCTCTCGCTCCCTCTCCCTCACTGTCTCTTTCTCTCTTTTCTACCCCCTCTCTCTTCCACACCCCCCCTCTCTCCTTCCCTCGCCCTCTTTCATTCCACCCTTTTCTCTCCCTCCCTCTCCCTCATTGTCTCTTTCTCTTTTCTACCCCCTCTTTTTTCCCTCCCTCTCCCTCTCTATCTCTTTCTCTCTCTTCCATTCCACCTTTTCTCTCAATGCTCTCTGTGGCCATCAGCCATCATGTTGTTTACATCGCCACCAAGGCTACAGCCTCAGCTTGACCTGACCTGTGTAATAAATGGCAGGAAATAACTCCCATAAAGAATTCATGCAATGAGACATTTTCGGGCAGAGGTCACCTTGAATGAATGATCTCCACACTAGAGGAGGATATCTGTGTATGAGATGTATCCACAACATACATATCTCTGCTTTCTAGATCAGCAAAACATATACATTGACGTCTGCATTATTTATGGTCCTGTGCATGTATCTGGACATTCTTTATTATCTGCATTTCACTGATGTGAAAGTTTAGTTTTGCTACGCTATGAATTATACCGAAAGCAAAATGTGATTGACATGGATGTAAGCTAGGGGCTACTGTAGAATTTCAGCATGACGCTGACATACAGTACAAGGACCTCTTTCCCTCACTGTGCATTCACCATTCCTGTGTGGCGTCGCCTGCAACACCTCACAATCAATACGCTTTAATTTCTTAATTTCCTATGCTTGCTTTTATTACTCCATTCTCTCTCCACATGCTGACTCTATATCCTTTCAGCGTAACAGGCTCTCAATTGAGACTAAACTCTGAATGTGCCGAGACTCAGTGGAAATCAATATTTCCGTGAGGTCGAGTGGTATTGTTACTTAAGGGCTCCTGGAGGACTGGTCCGTTGTCCGTGAAATGTATTCATTAAGGCACGTTATAGTCACTCACACTTGTCAGGGCCTGCTCTTGCCCCAGCGGTGGTGGGTAAAATTTTAAAAAATGACCTTTAGGGAACAGAGGCAGACGCAAGTGGAATTACATTATTCCTGTACTCGCCTAATGAGAACAAAGTACGTGTCACTTTTTGATTAATGATTTCTTTCCTGTCTGTTGAAGCATACATCATAAAGGACTCATTTGCCACTTCATGGCCATCTCTGCCACCTTGTGTACATTTCATCAGGCAAGGAGACTACTACTCTGAATTAACACATATATTTTTTTTCATTCTTTGGGTGAGGGGTGTGTGTGTGTGTGTGTGGGAGGGGGGGTCAAAGGGGGATAGTCACAGTAATGTAGTCTGGTGAGTCTGCTTCTCTCTCTCTCTCTCTCTCTATATATATATATATATATATATATATATATATATATATATATATATATATATATATATTCTCCCTCTCTTATTCTCTTATGGCAGGCGGAAACAAAAAGGCCAGCTGGCAGCCTTGTTAACGAGCCAGATTAGACGGCCTATTGTCGTCCAGCTCATCTGTCTGACCAGCCACCCATCGCAGAAACGTTGCTCGTGCACGCGAGAGAGAGAGCGTGAGAGAAGGAGAGAGAAAAAGAGAGAGAGAGGACTGCTCATTCATGAGATTGGTTTGCAGTGCGTGTGAAAATAAGTGACACGAAAGATTTGAAATGATATCATAGTATCAAGTATCATAGTGTAATAATATATAATATATTGTACCATTGATTTCTTTAATGAATTTCACATTACATAATTTAGGATGCCTACAGGGCATGTCAACATTTCACATAGGAAGAGGTCAAAGATGTCATATTTGGTGTTTGCCATGGCAGATAGCTCTTAGATATAGTTTCCTAACGATTGTGCAAGTGAAAAGATGTGTTTCTCACCAAGCAAAAGACTGTAAGGTTAACAGTATTGAGCACAGCTAACAGGTCTGGACATTCTTCTGAGAGACTCTGGTTAATGTGAACTGACCATGTTATCTCAACCACAGTAAACCATCTAAACTGGTTTGTGGATCACTCAACTCTGCCTCTCTCTCTCTCTCTCTCTCTCTCTCTCTCTCTCTCTCTCTCTCTCTCTCTCTCTCTGGCCATTTTTTTAAACTCAGGATCACAGATGACTGATTTTCACTGGAAACCCTCCAATATCTCCTGTGCAACACTCCTCCACCGGGGTAATATAACTCATTTCCACAGCATGACCAGTTTACTGACCTCCTCACCAGATTGTGTGTGTGTGTGTGTGTGTGTCTGTCTCTCTCTCTCTCTCTCTCTCTCTCTCTCTCTCTCTCTCTCTCTCTGTGTGTGTGTGTGTGTGTGTGTTGTGTTCTCAAAATCTCATTACCTCATGTGTTCCTGTTCTTAATTAAGAAATCATGTGGTAGCTCAGTGATAAGTCATGGACCAATGACTTGCATAAAACTAAGATTCAGCAGCCTTCATGTTTACACAGTGGTTTTCAAGTGATACCCCCTTTGTGGGAGCTATGGGGAAGAGCTATGTAAATACAAATGGAGTCAACCCCGGGCCCCATGTCTCATGAAGGAACGCCTTGACTTGCACAGTTAATGTTGGTCATTAGAAAGAATAATTGTTTGCCAAACTCGTTATGCTGCTGACAGCCAACGCCTGTCTGGATAAAGGAGAAAGTGAGAGGCTCCAAAAATAAAAAAAATAAAAAGACATGCAGGCAGGCTGCACACTCCTCTTTCTGATGGCTGAGCATTAGGTTTCATGGTACATTTCACCCTGTCAGGTGTGTCTCTCAGAGATGGAAATGGAATTAATTGAACCCTAGGCCTTGATTGATCTGATCAACAAATAAGATATTATTAATGGCCATCCATCAGTGTTCAGTGGCAGGCCAAAAAAGCGGACATCTTTATTCAGAGCAGCACGCTGGCCACCCATTTAAACACAGGCCCCTCACACCAACGTATTAGAGTATAAGAGAAGCTCTTTACAACAGTGATTATTGAGATGACAAGAACACAAGATCTGACGTAAATAATTGCACCCCCACAAGGAGGTGTGTGAGCCAGTGTGCTCATTTTTATTTCTGTACCTTTCACCTTTTTTGAAAAATAAAGCAGGGCAGAGAAAGAGATGAAGAAAGAGAGAGAGAGAAAGAGAGAGAGATGGAGTGTGAGAGAGAGAGAGAGCAAAAGAGAGTGGGAAAAAAGAAGGCATGATGAGAGACATTACAGAAATGAAAATGAAAATGAAAATGCATGACTTATGATAATTACTACGAATGGAAGTGACAGCTCTGCCTCCTCTTTCAATCAGAAGATGGGACACCGTCCCTAAAAGTATTTCCCCTCTAATGGGCAGCTTCAATTGCTCCTGTGAAAATCTGGCACTGTGAAAAAGGATTATGGCATATGCAATCTGCTTTTGATGTAACACCAAATAAATGTGTTGATATTACATGAGAGATAAATGATAATGACTTGTAGACACAAATGCTGTATGCATAAGGTGCTAGCTCTTTTTCCCTCGTGGGGAATGAGGCATTACTTGGCTCGGTGGGAAGAAATTCATTCTTTCTTTCACCCCAATTTTTTTCCCCCACCTCCCCTCTTTTTTTCTCCTCATCCTCCCAGTCTATGTGGATTTGAGTTTTTCTTCCCCTAACAGATGGAAGAGAAGATTGATCGGTGCATATCCTCAAATAGACAACGTCTGTCTGCATGTTTCCATTCTGCCAGGAAACAGGACGACAAGCAGATTTACACGTTTACTTCCTGCTTCCTGTTCAGACACTACTGTTCACTTGTTCTCGTAAAAAAAAAAAAAGGTGTTGCTGTCATTCTGACTTGTCCTCTCAGGGAGAGTCTATTTGCGAAGGCAGCCATGGAGAACCTTTCACTGGAGGCTTCATGCCTCTGTCACCTCTGATACAACCTGGCCTGAACTGTCAAGATTTCAGGCCCCGTTTGCGTTCGCTTGGATCGGCTTTGCATCTGCTGAGGGTGCTGTATTTTCAAATGACCTCCTAACGCAAGGATGTGTCACGCGTGTGACAGCGACAGGGCCGCGGCTTTATCCGACCGATCGCCGACCGCTGTCCGCCTGACTGTGATCCTCTGTGCGCCGGCTGCTGCTCCAATCACACGGTGACGCGGAACTGGGGGTGACGAGATGACAGGGGACACAACTGGGCCAGGGTGTCAGGCAGCAGACATTAGGGCCACACCGAGGTCTGTGCACCAGTGTCTTCAGCAGCTGGGGGAACCTCTTTTCAACTCTTTTTTTTCACAACAACATGGTCGACATCTCTACATCTGCCCTCTGTCGCCCTCAGCTAGTCTGTTCCAAACGGTTGTTTATTCAACTGGAATTCTATTTGGAGACAATTTCGACCATTTTTAACCAGGCAGTCTGCACATGTACAGTATGAATATGTATATGTATAATATACAGTATATATACACTGGTATATATATATATATATATATACACACACTGGTATATATATATATATATATATATATATATATATATATATATATATATATAAATATACAGTAAAAACTGTAGCCTAATCAAACAAACTACACTCACCATTACATGTACAGTACACAGCATCAGCAGCAGCTCTTGACTTATACACCTACAGTGTTTAGCCATTGTAAAGACAAAGGATGAACATGTTAAGATACATGCTCAAACCTATTCTGTTTGGGGAATGACCTACTGTACTACTACAGAAAGTATACCATGTCACACCTGGCATTGCTTTTGCCGTTCTCATTGTCACCTATTCTCTCAATCATCTGTCAGATTAGGATGGTGTGGGGCACCCTGTGAGCATGTGGTCCACATTTATGAATGAAAACTAAATGATAGTTGGATAAATAAATAGTTGATAGTACCCTGGTCAAGTTCCATTAAATCTTGTCATGTTGTGACTATGAACCATTCTCTTTGGGGGCTACATTGTACTTATTAATGACACCTAACTTTCACACGTTTTGATGCCTACATTTTGCAACATCCATTTCATCCCTGAAAAGTAGGAATGTGTGAAATTGTAATTTGCTGGAATGTGTCAAAACAGAAGCTTCTGAACTTCCATGTAAGTTACAGCCAGGATACACCAAGCAGATAGGCAGCCATTAGCCAACATGGACCTGTGTCAGTGAGCACACTGTGTTGGCGGTGTGTCCCATAACAAGGCCACACTGGGCCTGTGTCAGTGTCTTTGCGCTCTGCTGTTCTGCTTGCCTAGCTGTTACCAAGAGTTGGGATAAATACAGAGACTAAATTTCCCTCACAGGATCAAAAGTGTATATACTTAGCGATACTTACTTAGAAGCGCAGTGTAATCATCAGATGTTTACATGGAGATAATAGTATATAGTATATGAGTATATATACTCTTTTGATCCCGTGAGGGAAATTTGGTCTCTGTATTTATCCCAATTTGTGAATTAGTGAAACACACTCAGCACACAATGATCACACAGTGAGGTGAAGCACACACTAATCTCGATGCAGTGAGCTGCCTGCTACAGGTGCCTTGCTCAAGGGCCTCTGGATGCTTTGCTTTGCCTCTGGATGACTGGATCTCATAATGTGCTTTCTCATTATTTTTGGTTTCTGCCTCTTTCATTCTTCCACAGCTAGAACACCAAGGCTTACAACACCAGTGCCATTTGCAACAATTTATTAGACCTGCTCTCATATTGCGAAACGGATTCAGGTGAGTGAACGTGTGAAAAAGTCAAGCAAGTGCCAGGGATGGATTACTGCACGGGCCTACCGGGCCCTGGCCCAGGGCGCCCTGAAGCCCAAGCCGTTGCATGGAATCACTGCCTCAATATCAACAAATCAGGATGTAGGCTATGAATCTGATTGAATTAAAGAATTGGCCATCCCCAAAATGCACCAGAATACAGGAAATCACATCAAACAAATTAAAATTTCTGGGGGAGGACTCCCAAACCCCCCCCTCCCACATATGTAACAATTAGTGGGGGGCCCTTAATACATCTGGGCCCAGGGACCCGAAAGTTCATAATCCGTCCATGGCAAGTGCTACGTTTTTATATATCTGCATATTAGGCAGACACGAAATGTGCGTGCTAGTTGGACATCGGCAGTAATCTTTGCGTCGAGTTTTTTGGCCTGATGAAGACAACGTAGGACAACCTCAACAGTAGGCCTTCATCTCCGCCAGTCTCCGCCTTTAAAGTTGGTTTGGTATGTCCCTAGCTCTACTGAGCCTTTCATGGACATTTACTACAAAGATAAATTGCTCATAAATAGTCATTGCCTTAAATATACAACTATGTGAAGTATCAATCTATAAAAACTTTTGTCAGACATACTATTCTCTCTCTAACCTTCAGGATCTGGACAACTTTTATAGATCCAGGGTGAACTATTGACTTATAAAGCCTTACAGTATATAAGTGAACACGCAAAGTTGCTCCTCTGACTTTGAGAGCTGTGTGCCCTTGTAGAAGTGTGTGGGGCTGCCCCTAAATGTCAGGTGATATGCTAAGCATCTGGAGGCAGCAGAAGGGCATTACATTGTGATTGCTCGATTTCCAACTTCCTGTTAAGGGAAGCTAATGAAACATGTTCGATTATGTGTTGGACTCTATGCATTACATTTGGCATTAGGAAGTTAATGATATTGTGTGTGTGCCGTGTCTATTCAACCTGTATTAATCTCTATCAGCCCTTACTTGGCAATTGTCTGCATCCACTGGGATTATAACTAAACCGTGGCATTAATTTGACGAAATTAAAATGAATGATTCTTTTTTTTTTTTAAGTGCATAGACGACCTGTTGACTGGCATGTTGACTGGCAGGTTGGATTGCAGCCTCGAGTTAAAATAGTAATAACTGGAACTTGTTCATTACTTGATAAAAATGCAAAATTCATTATAACAGTCATGCTTTCAGAGGGGTAATTCAGGGAGATGGGGACTGTTGCATTCCAATTTCCATATAACCTGGATACACATTGAAAAAAAAAACTTTGAGGGATTTTCTTCTGCTTTGCTGACCAAAAACATGTCATTCAGTCAGACAGGTGATCAAGTTCAATGGCATAACACCCAACAACACATTCTCACAGATTTAGAATTCCAAGGTAGTTTGCTGGTATGGTGACGGTATGATTTTAATTGAAAATTGATGCCATGAGCCAAATTAAAAGAGTTCAAAAGCATATCATTGCAAACATAAAACAAAACATTAAAAAAAAACATGTCCTGCCAAAAGGGTACTTATCAGGGGGCAGGTGACCATCACATGTGGTGGTGCATACACCTGTTGTTATTTACTTTGCTTGAGTTTTATTTGTTTTGATTTTATTATTTCATCATGCCAAATGTATAATAATGAACACAGTGGTGCATGCTTATATCTCATTTTATGGTCCCCAATTATGTGTTTTTATCAGTAATGAGAAAATAATAGTTAATTTCAGACAATTACCAATGCAATTCAATGTGAAAACTGCAGTCTTTCTTAAGTCCCCTTGCCTTCCATAATTACATTTGACTCTGCCAGAGCAGGGCTTCCTAGTCACTTAATTACACCTCTGACTCGCCTCCTCTTTTCTACAGCGAAATGTCTGTGTGTAGACATGCTCTGCACCGAACAAGGCATTTAGCAGACACAAGTCAGATGAGTGCAATTCATATTTTGCATGCAATCAGGCACTGATGGCTGCACAGACACACACACTCACACACACACACACACACACACACACACACACACACACACAAACATGCACACACACACACACACACACACACACACACACACACACACACACACACACACACAGCCCCCAGGCTCACCACGTACACTCTCTACTTGTGCCCTCTGGCATGGCAGCCGCTCTCTCTGTGTCTTAATCATCCTCTGGCATGGCAGGGAGAGCAGGTGAGCTAAGCTAATAGTGCTGCAGCCATGCTGAGGGTGAGCTTTCATGCTAAGCCAAAAACACAGTGGGAAAGCCCTAAAAAAGGATAGCACCATATCCATCACAGAATTTGAATGGTTAGTTTTTGGATCTCAGACCACCTCTATCTCGCTCGATTCTGTGAAATGAATTGGTGGAAGCATAGGTTGCATGTAGCTCAGCACACCTGTAATGATGCTTATGACACAAAAGCCCAGGGTGCAAAGGCCTAGACTGCAGTCAGGCCCATTGAAATGTCATTTTGTTTTCCATCTGAATCTAGCTCATTTCCTTCTTCTTAAACCAACACAAGCCATATTATTAAAACTGTCCACAATGCTGTTATTGTGTTAGTAACATGTAGTAATTTGTTCTGGTCTCACACAGGGAGGATTCTCTTTTTTCATTTTAATGGAAATTATATTGCAGTACCTCCATGACCTCTTAAATTAATGTTGGGAATTAGTCTAATTAGAGATGTATGCTGTGGTTTTATTAAGTGGTGAAATGCACCATTGGCTGTGGTGAGTTCCTCTGGTGGTCTCACGGCACCGTTGTCGGCAGCGCTCCAAACATTGTGTTGTCCTGCAGTTCCCAATGATATTATTCACAGCTGACTTGGCTGAGCTCTCGCAGAAATCATTACTCAATGATGCCAGGTCGTTGTTCACTCCTCTTGCCCTCGACCCCCATACACACACATACACACACATACACATACACACACACACCGCCCCACTATGACTGCTCTCACTGTCCCCGACCACCCCCTGTTCTTTTCCAACTCGCTATTTCAAAGCCCGTCCGGAGAGATTTGAAATTTGCACGAGAGTTGCCCTTCAGAGTAAAGCGTTTGGGCACCCTTGGTTTTAAGCCAATCTAATCCTTGTAATCATGGATTGTAGTCAAACCCTCTTTTCCCAGTGGCTAGAGGGAGAGAGAGAGAAAGAGAGAGAGAGAGAGAGAGAGAAAGAGACAGAGAGAGAGAGAGGGGGGGGGCTTGCTAGCACAAAGCCATGACCCGAATGGCAGGCAATATAGTGCCTTATTTGTCTGTACTTTAAGAGATATGTGTTTGGAGAGTAAAAGCGACAGAGCATGTTTTGTGGCCACCCCGGAGATATGCATGTGGCCTATGTGAAATGACAGGTGCATTTTCTGAGAGGAGGCCCCCTAATGCTTTTTCTGTTTAGCACTTGACAGTTTGCCTTCGTCATAACATGAGCCTAAGGGGTTTGGAACAAGCCTGATTATTTCAGGGGCCTGGCATCTCTCTTTCCACAAATTGAATTCCTTTATGGGGTAGAGGCCGTTAAGGCTCGGTGGAGGAGGTCAACATAAATCAGCATGCAAACTGAATTCCGTACATTCAGTCAGACTGACCTCGATTTCTTCAGAGAGAGAGAGAGGGGCAAAATACTCTCTCGCTCCATCTCTCTCTCACTCTCTCACTCTCTTGGTGGCTTGTTGACAGTTACTATTATTTTTCCAGATGAGGGAAATAAATGAATTTGCCGGGGTGACCATGCATAATCTTTATTAAAGTGCTAAAGTAATCTACTTGTATTCCTGAGATAAGACGATAAAACTGATAATAAAGTGTTTTGTTTCTCTGTTGACTTCCACCAAATCCACGGATGCAGTGCTGACTGTGAATCCGGAGAGGGGACACGAACAGCGCCTCAGGTAAACACAAGAAGCCTGTACTCCGTGAGGGATTATGTCCAATGAAACAGTCATTGTAGGAGGGATAATGACGGCCCTAGGGCCGGATGGTGCACAACACCTGGACACCAGGGAACCCTGGACGAGGGACCTGTTGTTTCCTCCAAATGACATAATTAGCTTTGATAATTTGAAGGAGAACTCCATTGAAGAGAATTTTACTGATACTACATTAGTTTCCTTGCCATCGTCGGTCCATTTGGACCCCCAAATGTCTGTGACTGTGTTCATGGTCGTACGCTTCTGCGGCTCATTACTAATGGAACGTTGCCCATCAGATACTGGAATGAGCAATCAGAGAGTGCTCCTCTGCAAAGCCATGTAATGATATTTAATTGAAGATCTGTGCTGATGAGATTTTTAGTCCTTGTGGGCTATTTTATTTTGAGGAATAATTTGTGTGTCCTGTGTGTGTGTGTGTGTGAGAATGTGTGTGTGTGTGTGTGTGTGTGTGTGTGTGTGTTTCTCTCTTGATACATTTGAGAGCATCTGTCACAAAGGTCTCTTGTAGTTAACTCATCTGTCACGGCTAGACAGTGCTTCGGTTGTCACTTGTCATTTATATCACAGTATTCAATATAGCAGCTTTCTTTGGAGATGCCATCTTTGTCATACGTGTCAGGGTTGAGTTTGACAGCCGGACACTGGAGAGCCGCCACGTGGTCTAACAGGCCATCCAAGGACTTTTTATAATGTGTGTGTGTGTGTGTTTATATAAAACACAGTGATGTTGATGAATTAATTAAGACAGCCTGAAGGAGAAAAGTTTGACTATTTTAATATACTATGTTTCAACATTTTCCAGTTCTAAGCATTTCAATTTAGCACAACTCTCCAGAACTCTCATTTGGATCACTTCCAAATGAGAAAATTGGTTGATGGGAAAAATCAGCCACTTCTGCCTCCTATGATCAAGCTTTTCCATCACTCATGGGGTTGTTATGGAGTCTCTGGCCTGAGGTACTTACGTGTGTCTTGCACAAGTTCAAGCCTCCTTCACAAAGCCTCATTTGAGAGCGTAATCTGTTCAAGGTTTCATGAGTCTGACCTTATTTCAAATTCAGTGGTACAAAATGTATCTGGGATAGAACTACAGAGAGGGAACAATCATTGTTTTCTTTGCCCTTTATTTTAACATACAAGGAGAGTATGCATCAATTTTGGATGTGGAAAAAGGTTATCAGTGGTAGTGGTAGGCGTTTTTTATTCAGCTTAGGTAGATGGATCAATATGATATGATCTGATTGGGTAGATGGATCAATATGATATGATACAGACTGTATATATGAAACTGAACTGAAAGATGTAGAACCAAACATTGAACACTGAACATACTGGAGAAGTGCTGTCAAACATAAAAAAGAAAGAATATCCAGGTTTTAGTTATTGCTCATGCCCCGTAATGCAGGCTCTAAGCAATCGCCAAACCCAGTGGCATCATGGAAGGAGAGGTGAACAGCCTTGTTTAGATATTGCTCATGCCCCGTAATGCAGGCTCTAAGCAAACATCAAATTAAGCTGTATCATGGAGGTGAGCGGACTTCACCTTTGCTCATGCCCCATACAAACACATATGTACAGACATGCATATGAACACACATATGAAACACACATAAATATACACATACAGATACATATAAATGCACAAGACATGACAGACAGACATCCTCTCACTACTCTTCATAGAAATGGATCAACTTAGTAAATTAAGCCCTCATACAATCTTACCATTTTTGGCCTTCTCAGTCTCTCTTCTTGCAAAATGATTAAATCGAACTTTGCAGTACCATGTGGATGTCATTTTCACCAGAACATGAACATGGTTAGCTTCAACACATGTGTCAAACATGTGATCGTGGAGCTGAGGAAAAAGGTATTTTCCAGCAGTATCCGCAAGAACTTGAACGACAACACGTGCTGTTATCCCACGTCCACAAGGAAGCTTACCACCATTCATTCTGATGTTCCTTTGGATAATTCTCTCCGTGGTTGAGCAGATTGAAACCATGGATGTTGAAGGTTTTTGGAGACCACCTCGACTCTTCAAAACAATGAAAGGGTGTGCGGTACCATCAGTTAATGCATTTGTGCAATGCAGGCAGGTGATTTTCGCCTTCATCTTCTTCACTATGAAACCCACAATGTAGTTTATAGCAGCCTCTTTGAATTCAGAGAGGCTGTCTACATCAGGGAGGTCAGGAATGTCGTCATCAGAGAAATTCACCTCCACTAACTCCACGTCAGCTCTTCTTGCAATGTTGATTGCTGCTGGTGTTGAATCGAGAACTTCGGTATTGTCTCTGAGGAGGCAGTTACCAGTGCCTGCTTTCACCTGGTGCCGCACAAGCAGCTGCTTGTACGCTGCTCTGAACTGTCTAGCGTTGGGGTTGTTGTTGTACCCACCACGAGAACGGACAGCAGAAAAGAATAGCTCCAAGTGATCCTGACTTAGTTTATAGGTGAGAAGGTACCTGCAAGATGCATTGTTCACTTCAACCAGGTCATGGTAGATGTTAAGCACACTTCTTCCAGTACCAATAAAGCCCAAGATGGTTGTGTTCTTTTTGGTCTGATGAAGTGGCACAAGCTTATCATATTGATAAACCTTCAACCCACGGAGCATGACTTCTGCCCGCTGCAAGATGGCCTCAGCGCGATCTTTTGTGGCTGGCTTTAAGGGAGCTTTGAAGCCTCTTCCAATGGGATTGCGACTGTTGAGCACATCAAAGGCAGCATCTACAGTGCGCAAAAAATGCACAGTTGCATCACAGCCTGAGAAGTCCTTCAACTTTAACCCCTTGTCGCAGAATTCGATAGCATCTGCAACACTGCTACTGAAGAGCTGTGCTGCCAGATTAACTTTCATCTTCTGTTTCCTCCATTGGATATGCGCCATTTTCAGCTTATTGCCAAGCCTCAAACCTTCTTTCTCCTGAAGTGCGTTCAATGCCTCGATGTATACATACTTGATCTTTTTCCCATCCTCAGTATAAAGCACTTGTGATGTTGAAAAAGCATTGCGGAGGAGCTTTAGCATGTGACACGCATCCAGAAGTATGTGCACCTTCTGATTGGGGTCCTCTGGATGCATGAAGTAGGGCTTCATGCGATCAATGTGCAGTTCAGCACCAAGTGCTCTTGCCATGGCTATGTTGGTTTTTAAGCCATCAAAAGTCATCGACACGACTTTAACACCAACTGCATGAAGCCTACTAAGACTTTCTCTCACAAGATTTGCCTTCTCTGTGCAATCCATACCCGCCAGGGAGGAGGAAAATTGGAATCTTCCGATTGGAATCTTCCATGTTGTTGACTCATTGATGATCCCGACAACCATGGTATCTCATCCAACCAAGACCTCCTTCGAGCCATGTTGTTGTCTGGATTTGAATGCTACTGTGCTGCCACAGCCCATATCAACATAGCCATAGAGTTGATCCCCAGCATATTCGGTCATCTTACGCAGGTGCATCTCATCCAATGTTAAAGCGCACACAGTGTCTTTCCCTTGTGCTCGATTTGCTTCAACACGTAACTTCAGGGCGGTGAGAGGGGCAACAGTGAAACCTGGATCAGCTGGAATGCTGCTGTACCACGAGCTACTGTACCACGAGCTGCTGTACCACGAGCTACTGTACCACGAGCTGCTGCACCACGAGCTACTGTACCACGAGCTGCTGTACCGCGAGCTGCTGTACCGCGAGCTACTGCACCACGAGCTACTGTACCACGAGCTACTGTACCACGAGCTGCTGTACCACGAGCTACTGTACCACGAGCTACTGTACCACGAGCGAATTGTTCGACTATGTGGTAGAGCGTTCTTAAAATGCGTACGCACATAATCATATGCCTTTCGGGAGTAAAAATGCAGTGTTGTGGCAAACTGCTTCAATTCTTCAGAATATTTAGCAGTTTTTTTACCCTCCCTTATCATTTGCATGATATGCTTAGGTACCTCATCAATCGTGTCAAGGACACTGGCGCAGTGATCTGATATTAGTTGCTTCGTTCTAAGCTCCCTTGTCACCTCTTTAAGAGAGGCTACTCTTTTCTTAAGACGCCTGGTCTTTTGCTGCTCCATTCTCATCCTCTTTGTGTATTTCTCCAAAATCACCACCATGCTGTCATTCTTTCTTTTCAATGTCTTAGGTGACTCAAAACTGAAGCTATGCTCACTACTGACACAAGGCACATTTTGATGTGATGTATTTGTCACCATTCCACTATCCTCCCCACCACATTCCTTCTCATTTGCAGCAAAACACAAGAACCACTTACCTCTTCATCACTACTTACCTTTCTGCTGGCAGGTCTCTTCACCAGGTGGTCAGGTAGGGGGAACACAGTTGGTACTGCAGTGCTAGTCAGACGACGATTCCCCTTGTAAGAAAAAAATAATGAATTGTTTATTCATGAAATGTGTTGAGTTGGAAATCACCACATAATGTTGGGCAGGGTAATTCTTGGTTTACATGGGCATCAATGGTGAATGCATGGTCTTCAAAGTGAAGACTACAGAGACGAGATGACTTAGTTGGATTCCAGTCTTGTCGTCTCATGTTCACCAGCCATCGTCTCAGTCTGTCTGCATGAAGCACACCTAAAGGAAAGCTATGTAAAAAAAGCATTCATAAGTGGGTGTTAAGTGGGTGTCACTTATTACAACCATATTACTAATGCCTGCCAATTCCATATAAGTGCAAAGGGCTGTGGTGTGGTCTAATTAGCTGTAGTGTGTACTGTGATGTATTCTAGTTAGCTGTTGTGGATGTGATCAACCCCAAATGTTAATACCCATAGTTGCCTATTTTAAGTGGGTATACTGAGATGGTGATGCTTTTGAAGTGGGTATACTGAGTAGTCCTGCGTATCACGTAGACTACACCACTGCCAAAGGCCAAAATCATTAAAACTCGTCTAACTTATGCCTCCGGGTAGCTGATGGCCGGTTTTGTTATTGAGGGGCTGTAACTTAGTGTCGTGTTTTAATGTCAGGCGAGGCTGCTGGTTAATCGGTGTTGCCTAACATCGCCAAAATCCACATTCATTCAATCATGTGGTGGTGTTCATTCAATCACTCGTTGTATGACATTCATTTGACTAATCTACCTCCAATAAACGTAGCTACTGTCGCTGAATGCTGCATTATTAACTCTGTAGCATAACGTTAGCTAAGTTAGACCGCCTTCATCACGAAAATAGCTGTCTGTCACAGCTGTCATAACGTTAACATTAACATTACGTGTTAACATTAAATCTCACCAAGAACTGTTAATGTTAAAGTCTGAAATACTTCACGTACACGGATTATTCTACTATCACAACATCGTTACATAAAATAAATTGAAAATAGGCTGACACTGATTTGACTACGAATAACGTTAGAATATATGGTAACTTCTACCGCTGAATACTGAGGTAAATTAACCTGATAGCAGCTAGCTGCTAGCTAACTTAACGCAACAGACCTAACGTATAAGTAACCTAACGTCAGCAGCTGCACCGCTATTCCGGGACAATAAAACATCAGATACATTAACAATAATAACAATAATAACCATCCTTCTACCTAATGTTACTAATAATGTTACTAATAATAACGTTGTGTGTTAAGTTAACTTATGTGTTTCACTGAGGAGTCAAACGCCGTCAGCGCAAAACCAGCTGTGACAGTTTGACAGCTGTCATTAAAAATCAACCTAACGTTAACTTTGTCTTCTCATTAAACATCTCAATGTATTTTGTATATGGCCATAATCAATTTAGGTATGTACGAAAAGCTAACATACATGTCTGTAAAATTAAGTTAACTTGTTAGTCTAACTAAGGGCTAGCTATCGACAACGTAATGTAGTAACATTAACTTATAGAATATATGTATCGCAAGCTAATATTAAGTTAATATTCACTTACCGAAAAAACTGCACAGAGCTTCCCTGAGAATGCCTGGTAGTACAGTTAACAGCACAACACGACATGACTGACAATATATAAAGTTATTGTAATAACAGCAAATAAAACCAATAATAAGTTGCCTGACGAACGAACACCACTACAGCCGAGCCTAGACTCCACGGAATGAACAGAAGAGGCGGCTGCAAACGGCTGCAGCCGCAGTCCCACTGTCAATCAAAGGTGTAACCACGCCCCTTTAGATATGTTAAAATAACTAAAAAAATATTTTTTGGGGGGAGAAAACAAAAATTGTGTGTATTGAAGCACCGGGGACACAATTTTTTCGAATAAAAATTTTTAGATTAAAAAATAGTTTTAGGTGAGAAAAGTGACACAGAAAGTTGGCTACTTGCCCATTGAAATACATGGGGATGGGCGGAGTTACGCATTGTACTGCAACCAGCCACAAGGGGGCTCTGGACTAGCGCTCGCATCACTCTTAACAGACGGCACACTGTCCAGTTCTATATATACAGTCTATGGATATGATCTATTGTTGTTCAAATACCATATCATCAGATCAGAACAATGTCATGACAACAACGTCTCAATCAAAACAATGTCATGACAACAACGTTTCAATCAGAACAATGTCATGACAACGTTTGTTGTCAAAACTCCATCTACCCAAATATTCTGGTGATGTGTAAGACACTTCTGTATGTCCATTTGCTCTATATAATAAAGCCTTATTTTTACTAGAAACAAATGTTTTATTGCCTTTTTATCCATAAGGTTTTTGGCCCGTTAGCCACAGGCTGACTGTGGACAGCCTGAAGACTGTTGTCTTAATACTTGGTAGTTTAATGCGCCAGAGATGAGGAATATGTGAAACATTAATGGTGTGTTTTCTGCTGAGCTGGTTATTTGTGAAAGTTATTGTTATGCTTTGCTTGGCCATGCATTGTGTGTGACATGCATTCATTCTAGATGCCATTAGGTTTGATGGCCTCACCAACAAAACACTTCACAACTGCTCCCTTGTAGCTGGGATGAGGCATTTGCTATCTAAAGCTCTTGGCCAAACACATCCATATCAGGAACAAAAAAATGTTTAGTTCTTTCTCTTCACATGAAGGGCTTTTATCATGGTTTATTCATCCAGACTGCCAGTTATCACTGTTGGTATGTATTTACACAGCTTTGCTCACAGAACTACAGTGTAAGGGGTTCAGACCTAATTGTCATGCTAATGAGCTTTCGTTTGGTTAGCTCCCATATTGTTAGCATAATGCAGCTAATATATTTAGTGCATTTATATTCAAATATGCACTAAATTTAATAGTACAAATACACTGACAGCCACTGCTATTATCTGAGTATATTCACTCCATGTAGACGCAAAGTGATAAATCTGAGGAGGAAATGTGGATTTTCTGGCCATTGACACGAGTGTATTTTTACACCTAACACCATAGCAAAATGTGTGTCACCGTGGCCTACTGGTTAGCTCTTCGGACTTGTGACCGGAGGGTTGTCGGTTCGAACCCTGACCAGTAGGAACGGCTGAAGTGCCCTTGAGCAAGGCACCTAACCCCTCACTGCTCCCCGAGCGCTGCTGTAGTCAGGCAGCTCACTGCGTCGGGATTAGTGTTTGCTTCACTTCACTGTGTGCTGTGTGTTTTACTAATTCACGGATTGGGATAAATGCAGAGACCAAATTCCCCTCACGGGACCAAAAGAGTATATATACTTACATACTTACACTATACTATACTTGCGCTCTAATCCCTCGATGCTCACTGAGCAGGGCCACAGAATCAGCGGCAGGTCCTGTGCCACTTGGCTGAACCCAGGGAAGGACCGGAGCACACATATAACTTTGTAAGACTATAGCTGTAACCTATGGGTGGAAATGACCTTTGACACACAGCGTTTTCCTGAGTCAAAGAGTAATGGCAAATGTGTAAAGAAATGAAATAAGCTCTTCTCCTCCCAAACACATACGCATTGGTTAATAGTACAAGGCAAGCGTCATACATCAATCAGCCAATAGCCACAGCCAACAACCAATAGAAGCTTTCTTGCTTTCTTGTTCAGCTTTTTTGTGTGGGGCCAGTGAACTCTGTTAATGATTATGTCTCTCAAGGATGATTCAGTGGACAAATGAATGCAGACATCCCAAGTCTCCCGGAAGTTCGGGGAGTCTCCCGCATATTGATAGCGGCTCCCTGACGCCTGCAAATTAGGCAAAATCTCCCGGAATCTATAGTGAGCGATCCAGAGCGCGCATGCGAGACCGTGTGTGCATCTGAGTGTAGTGCGCACACAACGGGAGAGAAAGAGGGGTGGTGTGTGTGTGCCTGAGCGCATCCAAGACAGAGAGCATCCCGATTGGCCTGTTTCGCTAAATCAACCAATCAGTTTTCAGTGTAGGCGGGCTTTTATCTCTTTTCTCCCGAACTTAATTAATCAGTTCAATGTATAGGAACAGGAGCGTCATGGCAGAGTCAGTGCCTCAAAAAAAGGAAAATGTAAGACCCATTTCAAAGGGTAGGCTATTGTCTCATAAGAGTAACAAATAATGATAGGCCTAGTCTTGCACGCTGCACTGTTTGTAACAGTGACATTAGCAATGCCCATGCAATTGCAAAAGACATGTTGAGGTGAGTTTAACAGGTGTCAATTCATGTGCATATTATTCAGGCCTATACTAGATGGCTATAGTTGCCAAGGCTACATGAAAAGACCAAACTACCATATTCTACATATTTTATTTTCACAATTTCTATCTAGGCCTTCCTTATTTGGTGTACTGACTAGACATTATTGAACATATCTGTATTTAAATAGGCTAAAGTTTTTTGTTTGTTTTTTGTTTGTTTGTTTTTTTTTTTTTTTTTTTGGGGGGCTTTGTGATACCTCCCTGAAATGACTTTTTGTAGGTTGGGATGTCTCTGAATAGAAATATAAATGAAATAATATAAAAAGCCTCGCAGTGACACAGAACGTCCCTGTGAACACAGGATCACTTGTGTCTGCACTCATGCAGCCTGATAGATATTTCACATAATACACATAATAGCCCGGTTTATAGTGGGGCCCAAACCTGGTGCTTGAGATTAGCTCCTTAGTTTCGTGTCGCAAACATTATGGCTATAATATTGCTATTACAGTCTTAGCAGGAGTATTTTAAAATGCATTGATGGGGAATACCTTTATCCTTAATATTAAAAAAATAGATCTGCCAGATGCTTTTTCGACACCAAGACTCAAACATCCCTTTGTGTCCAAAATACAATACAATTTTAGAAAGAAAGCAATAGCCTTCCAATCCATGTCCTCTGTTACAGGAGAAATCCAGCGATTCACATAGATCTCCGTTTCTTAAGGTCATCGGGTACTGTTGGTATGAAAAAAACAAAAACAATCGGTTCTACCAAGCTTGAGTTGCTACAGCTAAAGCAGCCAGGCAGCTACAGTGCTGCACTCAGGAACATGCCCACAGAGTGTAGCACCGTAGCTGCCCCATGTTCATGCCCCCAGAGAGTAGCACCGTAGCTGCCTGGAAGCTCAAATTCCACAACCTAGCAACTCGAGCTAGGTAAAACCGATTGTTTTCATTTTTTCGTGCCGATAGTACTTGGTGACCTCGAGAAATGGAGATCTATGTGAAAACTCGCCGGATTTCCCCTTTAATACATCAGACCCATCCTCAAACCACTGCATTTAAGCTGTACCCATAGTTATGGGATGGCTTTTATAAAGACTGACAAATAACCATCCCAGGTCCAGTGGAAATCGTTTGACGTGTTGACAGCGTTTCAGCACCCATCCAACAATCAGACAGCTCTCCTCCAAGGCATGGCATTCTGCTGGACCATCTTTGAACGATACAGGTGCCAAGACATTCTGCGGGTTTTACCAATATGGAAAGAACTCCACACACACACACACATTGTGCTCCAATGTACACTTCCATGGCTATTTAGATCACGCGGGAAGCCACCCTTGCAATGATCACGGCTGACGGCCTGCTAATGAGAGCTGGCACCGGAGGTGAGTGCCGATGCCAAAGACACATTAAGCTCGGCATCTTGCTCATGGTCAACTCACTCCCCGGTTGTAGCTGGAGGCAGATGGCAACACCAATCTAGGCTCAACACTGGACAAGAGTGTGTGAGTTTATGTGTTAGAGGGGTAGTTTTGGTGGTGGGGGTGGAGGTGGGTTGACCAGCTGTGTCTTTGTGAAAAGCATGGAAGTGTATGTGTGTGTGTGTGTGTGTGTGGCAATGTGCGTTTGGGAAAAGTCCAGAATGGCCGTCCATCTGACGGCCGTCGACTGCCTGGCTCAGTGACTCATTGGTCACGTAGGGATACTGTCTCTACTGTGTATGAGTGTGTGTGTGTGTGTGTGTGTGTGTGTGTGAGTGTGTGTGTCAGGGGGTATATAAGCCTTTCTCCTCATGTTTTCCCCTCTCACTTTTGTAATAGCAGCCAATTTAATAATCCATTTCACTATATATAGCTTGAGCAAATGCATTCAGTTTCTGTTTTTCGTTTCAGCCTCGGTAGCCGTACACCCCTTCAATTTCAAGCCTAAATTCATCTGCCTCTCCACTCAAAAAAAGAGTCCATTAGTGGTGTTATCAAAAATTACACTTGGATTAAGTTTAATTTGAGAGATCACGCTTTCTTTCACCCCTGTTAGGACATGGGAGAATACAGTCGCATTAGGGCTCACAACCGTCATGTGAATGCCACATACGAATGCCATATGCAATGCTGCCAAATGAGGCTTTTAATTTACCAATTTGAAGGTCAGGTTTGGCCCATAAGTGCACATCTCATCCATTTAGTGTTAATGGTTCACATGTCCTGATAGTTTAGTAACTAATGAAAGATTCTACGCCATTTTTCAATCTGATGACTTGGGTAACATCATTGGCAGATGCTGATTGCACTGAATTAGACCTCTAATATTAGAAAGAATATGTAATATATTCATCAGTAGATTTTGCTGCATTTCTTACAGCCTATCAAATGGAATTTTCTTTTGCCCCTGTTTTGCTCAGAGATGGCCATCTGTAGATTGAATCACCATTCTGTTTACTGCATATTTGATTTTCAAAACAGAGGCCATTTATATATGTTGTTTTTCCTGCTATTCAAAATAGCTTGTATGAGTTTAATGGTTCATCATTTATAATCCATTTGTAATTTATGATTTAGCCTATTGTTTGGCCATTTTAGGATTTGATAAAGTTGTGTTGTTCTGCATCTTCTGGATGTTGAAGTCATTGGTGAATGTGATAACCGTGCTGCTCATAACTGATGTGTGTCATGATAAGCAGGGGTGAGGTAGTAAAAGAGGTGGGCAAACTATGAATTCTGTATTCACGGTAAGGTGGACAGCGCCATGCGCTATCAGAAGGCATTCAGAACATGTTTGATGATGAGGTGGATAAACTCTAATAAGAGGTGGATAAACTCTATATCTGAAATTTCAGAGGTGGATAAACTGTGTCAACTTGCTTTTAGCCTCCAAACAGCCTTGATGCTGTAGGTAATACAACTGAATGCATATAAATAACTCCAACTGCCCGGTCCTTCCTAGCAACAGTAATGCATCCGTCACTGACCAAATCCAAAACAACTCAATAGCTACTACATCACCTCAAAAACAGGAATATCTTATATTTTTCAAAAGCTAGGATGCATTCAGCAGAGCTCATGAGGTTCACACAAAGGTGATCCTTGAATTAAGCTTTGTTCACATCAAAATGTGCCTTGAAAATGTTGCACACGGGTCTAAGCTTTTAGAGGAAGACTGCTTTACTTTTTTGTTTTGCATACTGTGTGTGGGCCTGATACATTTGAGTTTTGCATCAACCTAAATGGCCTCGTAGAGTTCTGGGTGATGCCAGGGGAGAATTCAGAACAGCAGTCTGGCAACAACATGCCGGTCATGTCTTTAAGCAATCAACTGAAAAGTGTATAGCGTTGGTCGCAGCACAGTGACTTTCACTAGATGCCACTCTGCTTGTGAGGGTCTTAGAGTGAGGACGCTGAAGAGGTCAGATGTTTCAAGATTTTCTAAATTAACCATTTATAATAATTTCCATAACGTATAGGATGTAATTGCAACAATCGGTAACAATTTACAAAAATGGTACACAATTTAGCATTAGTTAAGTATTAGTTAAGCATTAACAAACACTTGATTAATCATTACTAAGTATTTTTCCAACAATACTTGCTTTTCCTCATTAATAGAGTATTATTTGGTCACACTTTACTTGAAGGTATCTACATAAGAGTGACATTACACTCTCATGAATGTGTCATAAACATTATAAACAAGTCATAAACGTTTATGACATAATGCCTCTGCCATTAAGTGTCATTCGGTTTTTGTCATGACAAGTTAAGGTTAGGGTTAGGTTTAGAGTTAGGGTTAAGGTTAGAGTTAGGGATAGTGTTTCTCATAATTTTGTACTTCTGTGATTCAGGTCTACAGAGGATGCCATCTCAAACCTCATGCACACCACCTTAACTCACCTGGAGGAGGGGAATGGGAATTATGTGAGGATGCTGTTCATTGACTTTAGTTCAGCATTCATCACGATAGTACCTCTCACCTTGGTCACAAAGATGAAGGCCTTAGGACTGAACACCACCCTGTGTCACTGGATATTTGACTTCCTCACCAACCGTTCACAAGTGGTTAGAGTGGGGGGTCTGACATCTGACTCATTAACCATCAGCACAGGTGCTCCCAAGGCTGTGTTTTTTGAATCCACTGCTGTACAACATCTACACACATGACTGCAAAGCCAACAGTAGTCATACCCCCATCATCAAGTTTGCAGATGACACAGTGATCTTGGGCCTGATTAGTAACAACAATGAACAGTTCTACTTGGATCAGGTTGATGAGGTGGCACAGTGGTGTCAATCTAACAGCTTGACACTGAATATCAATAAAACCAAGGAAATGGTAGTGGATTACAGAAGGCAGCAGCAGAACTACAGTTACACCCCACTAATGATCAGCGGGCAACCTGTAGAGAGAGTCACAAGTTTTAAATACCTTGGTGTCCACATTACTGAAGACTTAACATGGATTGTTAACACTCAATATGTTCTGAAGAAGTCCAGACAACGACTCTACTTCCTTCGTCAGCTAAGGAAATTCAATATATGTGCTTCAATCATGAAGGCCTTCTACACTTCAGCGGTTGAGAGTGTTCTAACTGGTAGCATCATCACCTGGTATGGGAACTCCACAGTTAGAGATTGTAGTACTCTGCAGAGAATAGTGCGCTCAGCTGAACGTACTATAAGAACTCAACTCCCTGCTCTACAAGATATCTATTCCAGAAGAGTACTCCTAAGGGCCCAAAAGATTCTGAAGGACTCTTCTCATCCTAACAATGGATTATTCCTACCGCTGAAATCAAGAAGGCGCCTATGTAGTCACAAAGCCAGAACTGAGAGACTCAGGAGAAGTTTTTATCCCCAGGCCATCCGAACTCTGAACTCACACTATACTGACTTTGCACACATTCACTCCCTCAGCACTCTCAAACATTTCCCAACTCTGAACTCTACACTACTTTGCCTCCACTCCTCACATGCCCCACACACACACACACACCCACACACACCTACAAGACTTTTAGCACTTTTACATCCCTCTCCCTATGCTACAGACCTTTTATTTATTTCTTATTTCATCGTCAAAACACACACACACAAACACACACACACACACACACACACACACACACACACACACACATATCTGACTTTCTCCAACTTTTTTGCACACTTTTTGCACACTTTTTTTTATTTATTTTTTGATTTCTCCTCCATCTACCCATGTCCTTGATTGCCTAGCCTTTCTGCCGTCAAGTCAAGTCAAGTCAAGTCAAGTCAAGTTTATTTATATAGCACATTTCATACACAGAGGTCATTCAATGTGCTTTACATAAACAAAACCAAACGATAATAAAAAATAAAAGCATAGAAGGGCAATATAGTCAAAGAATAGTTAAAAGGTAAAGATCATAATAAAAAAACATAAAACACAAGGTAAAATCATTTAAAAATAAAAGAATAATTAGTAAAGCAAAAACAAAGGCAAAAAGTAGTAAAAAGTAATAAAAGACAAAGTAGAATAATTATCGAGGCAGATTCAAGAATTTGTAACTTCGGCACAGTTAGCAGAAAGCGTCTGAGAACAGTTTGGTCTAAGTCTAGATTTAAAACTGGCTACAGTTGGGGCCTTTTAATGTCATCCCAGTTGGTTCCACAGCTGAGGCAGCATAGCAGCTAAAAGCTGCTTCACCATGTTTAGTTCTAACTGTAGGTTTTACTAGCAGGTTTTCACCTGGGACCTGAGAGGGCTAGAAGGTGTGTACTGCTGAAGCATGTCTGACAAGTATTTAGGTCCTGCTCCATTTACTGATTTATAAACAAGCAATAGTGCTTTAAAGTCAATTCTGTAGACTTACTGGAAGCCAGTGCAAGGACTTAAGAATTGGAGTAATGGTCAGTTCTTTTTAGTTTTGTTAGAGTCCTAGCTGCTGCATTTTGTATCACCTGAAGCTGTTTAATAGTCTTTTTAGGAAGGCCTGTGAACAGTCCATTGCAGTAATCAACCCTGCTGGAGATAAATGCATGAATGAGTTTTTCTAAGTCATGTTTTGACATCAGCCCTCTGAGTTTGACAATATTTTTGAGGTGGTAAAAAGCTGATTTAGTTATAAGCTTTCATGTGGCTGTTGAAATTTAGATCACTGTCAATTAATACACCAAGGTTTTTTAACAGTATCCTTTTGCCTTCAACCCTTTTTGTGTTAAGGAGAGTGGCAACCCTAAGTCTTTCCTCATTTTTTACCAAATATAATTACTTCAGTTTTTTTCTTTGTTCAGCTGAAAAATTTTTTGAGACATCCAGGTGTTGATTTGTTCTATACACTGACACATAGATTCAAAGAAGGACCATAGTTGTTTGGTGATAGAGCTAAGTAAATTTGTGTGTCATCTGCATAGCTATGATATGAAATCAAATTATTTTGAATGATTTGTCCAAGTGGGAGCATATAGAGGTTGAATAATAGTGGCCCCAAGATCGACCCTGGGGAACACCACAGGTCAAGGACGTTGGTGTTGAGGTACAGTTTCAGTTTGGCAACAAAGAAGCTCCTTTCTTGTAGATATGATTTTAGCCAGCTGATAACTATGCCTGTAAATCCAACCCAGTGTTCTAGTCTGTGTAGTAAAATATTGTGATCAACAGTGTCAAATGCTGCACTAAGGTCCAGTAGCACTAGGACTGATGTTTTACCTGAATCTGTGTTGAGAGTATGTCATTGGAAACTTTAATGAGAGCTGTTTCAGTGCTGTGATTTGCCCGAAAACCAGACTGAAAGTAATCAAAATACCCATTTGATGTTAGGAAGGTGGTTAATTGATTAAAGACTACTTTTTCAATAATTTTGCCAATAAAAGGTAGATTGGATATGGGCCTGTAATTGTTTTAGCATGGAGGCATCCAGGTTATTCTTCTTGAGAAGTGGCTTTTTACAACAGCTGTTTTTCAGTGACTTAGGAAAAGTGCCAGACAGCAATGATACATTTACAATTTGAAGGACATCCACGCTATGAGGTGTAAAACAGTTTTGAAGAAATTGGTAGGCAAGTGTCTAAGACACATGTGGAAGGGCTGAGATTCTGTACCGTTTTTTTCAAGTGTTTCGTAGTCTATCAAGCTGAACTCTGACATCAAGTTTAGTTTCCCTCTGTTTGTTGCTGGAAGTTCAGGTTGTTGAATTTGTAATTGA